>NC_053489.1:680077104-680321320 GCF_905171775.1 Rana temporaria | reverse complement strand
AATAAACATAGTATTGGTAACCAAGGCTTAAGATGACTTTTTTTGTGGTAGCTGGAGAGTGTGAAGTAGACATCTGAGGACTTTCCTCATTGCACAGGACTTGGAAGAGAGATATTCAGAAGTAAAATAGTGCATATTATGGAGGCGTTGCTGTTGACCCAACAGTATCCCTAGAGTCTTTAGTATTCTCTATCGGCTTGCCATGTATGATGTAAGTATGTTCCAGCACTTACTCATTTTATACAGAGATTGCATGCCGATTTGCAACATCCCACACCTTGGAGAACTTGTGTGGGCAACCCCTAGATTCGTAAGTAAATGTATACAATGGACCATTTTGTTAACATAGACTTCCGATAATCTAAAGTAGGTGCTGGGGAGATTTCCTATAAAACTAAGGTTAAGGCTTTCTTTATACCATGACAAAATCTAGTGTTGTGTTATTGTTTTGTATTTGTTTAATTATGGCAACTCTTGTACAGGTTACTAATGTTCCCACCTATGTGTGTTCCAATACTGAGACAAGGATGCAAATTTGGTATTCCCTGAGAGCCACAATAGGACACCACTCTTCCCAACAATGGAGGTTGGCTTCCATAAACATGGTCATTGTGATGGAAACAGTATCAGCAGTCACACCTCAGCCCGGTATTCTACCCTCCTCTTTAGCATATCAATTCAATATCAATGAGATGATAAGTTATGTCCTGGGTGTGAACATTCTCTTTATATTCTACAGATAGACATTGTCTATGAAATCCAAATCTCATTTATATTATTACATTTACCTAAATTGTTAAATAGTTGCTATTTTATATTTTTCACCACATTTTCAGATATTCAGGTGCTTTTCTTTTCAAAAGGCCAACCCCATGCAGTAGGCATCCCTGATGAACAACAGGTGACATAAAGGGAAGTAACATAGAAAGTGTATTGATTTTATACAGTCTGTTCAGACGGGTGGAACTATAATGAGGTGAAGTAAAACAAAAATCAAAAAGATTCTCCATGTAGAATGAGAAATTGTGACTCCCTTCTTTTACTCATAATCATTTTTTTTAACATAAAGCATAACTAATAAAATGTATATAATGTAAAACCTGGCTAGACACTAAATAAAGGTGAGGACTCTGACTCAGGAAAAACCAGGAGAAGGTAGCAATGGGGCAACTAGAGGAAACAAAGACACTATGTAAGTATGCCATAGCATGCACAAATGAGGCGCATACTTGCACATTATGGCAAGATCCTTGTTGACACTTATGTTTAATTCCCCTATAAACTGATTATAAATATAAATATATACACTGGAGGACTGCCTAAACCATCCCTTTCTCAAACTTTTGAAAAATCTAAAAAGATCCTCGGTGTCAGCTGCAACTTATCAATGAGACAGAATTTGCTTCTTGGTCAAGCAACCCTTAGCAATAATGGATCCCTGGCTGAGAGAAGCTCATCTTCATCTAGATCAGTGGTTCTCAACCTGGGGGTCGGGACACCCTCAGGGGTCGAATGGCAATTTGCCAGGGGTCACCGAATCCTGGGTTGTTCCTGAAGCCCGCACCACTCTTCAGACTTTTTGTGGAAGCAGCCCAGCTGGCTGTCCTTGGAGCCTGTGGCTGCCCACTCAGCCTTTTCGCAGCCACCCCATTCAGTTCATGGCATGGGTGGGGGCAGAGACTAGAGGTCAGCTGGACTTGTGAGAAATGTGAAGTGGAGGGCTGGGGAGACCCTATCTCCTGATTAAGGCATAGGTGACCTTGATCAAGAGCACCTAAGTAGGCTGATCAGAACTCAGCCCAGTACTGCCTCTGATCCACCCCCCACCAGCACTGCCACTCATCCCAACTTCCCACCAGCACTGCCACTTATCCCATTCCCTCCACCAAGGAGTAAGAGAAGGAATAAAAATAGAGAATACATGGAAGGGAGAGGAAAAGAGGAGGAGGAACAAAGAATAAGAGAAAGAACAAGAAAGACAGCTAGAGAGAGGGATAGGGAAAAAACTGAAATGAGGATAGAGAGAGATAAAAGGGAAAGAAGGGAGGACATAAAAAGAGTGATACATCCCAAAATGTACCATAAGGGGTTTTACTGTATGAGTGGAAGGGACTCAGGGAAAATGTCCGTGGTTTAGGGGCGCAAATTACTTGTCTTGCCTTGGGTGCCGACAACCCACGCTACGAAAATTATTTTACTGTTGGGGGTCCCCACAACATGGGAAATTTTATCAAGGGGTCACGGCACTAGTGAGGTTGAGAACCACTGATCTAGATCAATTCTCTTCTTATTGGAACTAAGTGTTCAGCAGTTAAGGGATGACTAATTTTGGCCAATGGGGACAATCTGGTTTTCCATTTAGAATACTAAAGTTAAGGATTACTTTTATGCCATGGCAACCCCAAGTGTTGTGTTATAGATTATATAATTAATGCCAACCTAGTTTTATTGTACAGTAATCAGAAGCATCGGCTTTGAAAGGTATTTACTTTTGAAGGCACAATCTACAGATTTGGTATCCTTGTCTCCATTCTTGGTTTGTTGTTTTAACAGAACATCATGTCACTATGATATTTTCCATTATATGATATACACATGGGTGTATAGGTCAGAGACTCACCAAGTAGTAAAGAAATGATCAGGATGTTTGGAGATGAATGTCTGGAAATAAGCCCAGACATGGCAGATCCAATATTCCTATCCTGACAGGTCATTTTAATCCTCCTGCAAACAATTTTTATGCTGATGATATTTTTATACTGCATTTTTTTTATCTTCAAAAAGTCCTTATTAATCTAAAGCCATTGTGTACAATGTTACTAGAAGGCATAGAACATAGGCAAAATGCAAAAACACACAAGAATCTACAGCCAATGTTACATTTTTCTTTCTCAATAAGTTATCTGGATAGTTTTCCTTTTTTTTTTTTAAGAAAATGAGCAGAGCTGCATTTTTTATTTGATGTTCTATCAAAGCTAGGGTGGTAGAAGTCAGTTTTGAGGTTTTTTAAGTCCCTAAACAATTTTTTATGTGGCGCTGTTATTTTTATTAATCTTTACATTTTGATAACCTTTTTGGGTTATGATAACTAACTGCCATGGATGTATTTGAGAATATGGAGAAAATGGTGGTAGATTTAGAGGAGGTTTTCTGTTCCACCAAGGAACACCTCGGATAGACTTGGAAACCGATTTTAAACAGTTGAAACATCAAGAGAGATATTCAGAAGTAAAACAGTGCGTATTGTGGAGGCATTGCTGATGACCCAACAGTATCCCTGGACTCTGTTCAAATATCCCACACCTTGGAGAACTTTTGTGGGCAACCCCTAGATTCGTAAGTAAATGTATACAATGGGACCATTGGAATAGACTTCCAATAATCTAAAGTAGGTGCCTGGGGAGATTTCCTATAATACTAAGGTTGAGGCTTTCTTTATACCATGACAAAATCTAATGTTGTGTTATTGTTTTTTATTTTTGATGGCAACTCTTGTACAGGTTACGAATGTTCCCACCTATGTGTGTTCCAATACTGAGACAATAATGCAAATTTGGTATTCCCTGAGAGCCACAATAGGACACCGCTCTTCCCAACAATGGAGGTTGGCTTCCATAAACATGGTCATTGTGATGAAAACAGTATCAGCAGTCACACCTCAGCCAGGCATTCTACATCCTCTTTAGCATATCAATTCACAAGCCCATCCCTAATGAGATGATAAGTTATGTCCTGAGTGTGAACATTCTCTCTATTTTCTACAGATAGACATTGTCCAAGAAAACCAAAGTGTACTTTTAATAAATAACACAATCTCAGTCGTATTATTAAATTTTCCTAAATTGTTAAATAGTTGCTATTTTATATTTTTCGCCACATTTCAGATATTCAGTAGGCATCCCTGATGAACAACAGGTGACATAAAGGGAAGTAACATAGAAAGTGTATTGATTTTATACAGTCTGTTCAGACTGGTGGAACTATAATGAGATGAGATGAAGTAAAACAAAAATCAAAAAGATGGAACCAAATTCTCCATGTAGAATGAGCAATTGTGACTCCCTTATTTTATACATAAGCTTTTTTTTTTACTTAAATCATAACTACTCAAATTTATATACTGTAAAACCTGGCCATCCAATAAATAAAGCTGAGGACACCGAAATCAGAAGACCGGGAGAAGGTAGCAATGGGGCAACTAGAGGAAACAAAGACATTATGTGAGGTAAGTATGTCATAACATGCAAAAATGAGGTGTGTACTTGTATATTATGGCAAGAGCCCTGTCGACACTTATGTTTAATTCCACTATAAACGGATTATATATATATATATATACCCTGGAGGACTGCCTAAACATCCTTTTCTCAATTTTTTTTTTAAATCTAAAAAGATCCTTGGTGTCAGTTGCAACTTATCAATGAGACAGAATTTTCTTCTTGGTCAAGCAACCCTTAGCAATAATGGAACCCTGGTTGAGAGAAGCTCATCTTCATCTATATCAATTCTCTTCTTATTGGAACTAAGTGTTCAGCAGTTAAGGAATGACTAGTTTTGGCCAAAGGGGGACAACCTGTTTTTTCATGTAGAATACTAAGATTTGGCATCCTTGTCTCAATACTTGGTTTTTCGTTTTCCCAGAACATCATGTCAGTATGATATTTTCCATTATATGATATACACATGGATTGTTCTAGGTCAGAGACTCACCAAGTAGTGATGAAATTATCAGGATGTTTGGAGATGAATCTCTAAAATAAGCCCAGACATGGCAGATCCAATATTCCTATCCTGACAGGTGCTTTAATCTCCCTGCAAACTATTTTAATGCTGATGATATTTTTATACTCCATTTTTTTATCTTCAATAAGTCCTTATTAATCTAAAGCCATTGTGTACAATCTTACTAGACAGCATAAAACATAGGCAAAAGGCAAAAACCCACAAGAACCTACAGCCAATTTTATATTTTTTATTTTTTTCTCAATAAATTATCTGGTTAGTTTTCCGTTTTGTTTAAAAAATGAGCAGCGCTGCTTATTTTTGAAAAAGTGTTTTTTATTTGATGTTCTATCAAAGCTAAGGTGGCAGAGGTCTGTTTTTTAGTATTTCAGTCCCTAAACACATTTTTCTGTGGCGCTGTTATTTTTATTAATCTTAACATTTTGATAACCTTTTTGGGTTATGATAACTAGCTGCCATGGAAGTATTTGGTAATATGGAGAAAAGGGTGGTAGATTTAGAGGAAGTTTCCAGTTTCCACCAAGGAACACCTGGGATAGACTTAGAAAACATTTTTAAACAGTTAAAACATCTCATGGAAAAACAAATTAAGATTTGGTGGGAGGTGAATATTCTGGAATTATATATTAAGCAGAGGAGAACACAAAGGAGGTGGAGATGGGACACCAGAAAAACAGACCAGTGCTTCTCATAACAGTATTTTATTTGATGTTCTATCAAAGCTAGAATGGCAGTGGTCAGTTTTTTTGGTATTTAAGTCTCTAAACTATTTTTTTGTGGGCCTTTTGGTTTTGATAATCTTAGTTCTCTCTCTTGTATTAGTTATTCATTATACAATGCGGTAAAACATAAATATTAGAAAACAAATAATTTTCAATTTCATAGTAAATATGGTGGAAAGTTTAATTTCAAAACTCAGTAAAGTTTTTAAAGTATTAGGATTAAATATGCTGAAACCCAATCACCTATTCTCTAGAAAACCTGTTTATATGCAAATCAGTAAGAACAATGCAGGTTACTTACACATCATTTACATGAGAAGTCAGCCAATGGAAAGCCTTCATTCTCTGCCTTCCCCGCCCATCTCCCTTGTATAAAGGGGACCTCTCCCTCCTCTGATCAGTAGCTCTACTTTCAGAGATCCCTGAACACTCATCTATTACAGCCTAGCTGGAGATTTGGTGACTTTGGTGTTGATCTGCAGAAGAACTTAATACTTTGAGAAACAAATCCAACTTCATCACCGCTGAATCCTCTCCACATTAAGGTAATGTCACTTTCATCTAACCAATCAATGTATATTTTTATTATTTAATGAACATTCTGATAATAATTCTTCAGAGGTTCATGAGGTGTATGTAATAAATATATAAAACCTAAATATGAAAAACTGATGAAAGGGACATTGAGTGGAGGTTCAGGACAGGATAATATGTAATAAAATGTATACAGAAGACAGGATAGACATTGGAGGCTTGCCATGATCAGCCTGATGAAAAAGTTGTTAGTAATACATTATATGCGATAAAAAGTTTCCTTAGTCATAGTTCTGATTCAATTTACACGTCTTACTTGGCTGAGCTCTGTGTTCATCCTCCTGACTTTATGTAAGGAAACTGGAAAGTTGAGATAGCTGTTCGACAAAAAAAAAAAAGCAGAGTATCTCTTGTAGGTCATCTTATGGTATGTTTGGTCTTTTTATGGCATTACCTGCCAGAAATATAAGATTTACCAAAATTCTTCTGGTAGCAGATACACCTTTCCACCTGCTATCCAAAGTTTATTACATTTCCTTCCCAAATGTCACTTGGAGGTAAAATTACTCTTTTGACCACCCAGTTACCCAGACAGCCCCCACCCATGACTGAACTGATAACTATTGGATATATTGTGGTACCTATTTATTGTTATAAGACTTGGCTTTTCTATTTGCTATTGTAATTGATAAAGTTATACATTTGCTTGATAATTGTCTTCTATATGAATCGCCGTATTTCTATATTCAAGTCCTTTTAACTGTACTCCATACATTTCTGTTGTTCTGTTCAAACTCTCATTTAACTTATTCCTGAGTCACATTCATTAATAAGGGGAGCTTTATTGAGCATTTCATAATTATAGGTATATAAATGCTAGTAATACCCTGTAGTATTCATATTTTACACATTTCTAAAGTTTCTCTTAAAAGATTTGTTTTCTTTTTGTAAGAAGTTTTCTTTTTTTTCCTCTCCAGGACACTATGGCCTCCGTTGTTCATAATGTGGAAGGTGTTCTGGACAGAATGGTCTCCTCCTATTCAAAAGGTCTACAGGAGGTAGACTTACAGGAGTACTTCCTCAAGGTGAAGGAACTTGGAGAAGGAGGCTATGGAAGAGTATTATCGGCAAACCACAGGATAACAGGTCAGTAAATTAATATAACTAACAATTCAATATCATCTACAACCTGCGGTGGAGCGTACATACTGCCGGGTTGCCCGACCATTGCTCTCATGGCAGTTTTCCTGTTGGGAAACCCAGCCGTGTGTAGGGGGAAAAAAGCTACCAAGCAGGCATTAGAGATTTCAGTACGGCTTGTAAGGCTGAAATATAGCTTTAAATGAAGCATAATACATTCTCAAATATTTTATTAAGATCGGTTGCTCCAAGATTGAGATATTTCATAAAAAATTACCAGCTATAAATTTCTAATTTTGTAATCTAAGTTTTTTTTCATTTATTTTTCAGGTCAAAAAATGGCATTGAAGATCATGGATAAAAACAGAATCAGCCAGCGGTCTTTCCTTCAGGAGTTCAGTATTTCATACTTACTTTCTTCTCATCCCAACATCATCGGATGTTATGGCATCGCCTTCACCACCATAGATTACTTCGTCTTTGTCCAAGAACTGGCCCCTGTTGGTGATCTGTGCTCCATGATTTTACCACATGTAAGTACATTAAGGTTTCAGTATACCCATATGTTTAAGTTTTGATAAAGAAATGTTATAACAAATAGTTTGAATTTCCCATCACTTTACCATCGCCGGGACATTTAGCGAAAGAGAATCTCTTTTGGGGAACACATACAGAAATAGAATCCAACCCCAAAACTAAAAAATAAAAAATAAATACAGCCATACATATACTTTAACTGATTGTGAATTTCCCTTCTACCCTACAGTATTTAACATCTATTTTGTATTTTGATTTCTTGTTTTTCCTAGGTGGGAATTCCAGAAGATGCTGTTAAAAGGTGTGCTGTACAGATCTCCAATGCTCTCGAATTCATGTCAGAAAAAGGACTTGTTCATATGGATTTGAAGCCAGAAAACATTTTGGTGTTCGACAAGGACTGCCACTCCATCAAGATCACAGACTTTGGCCTTGCTAAGGTCAAAGGAACAGTGATAACCTCCAGGTGTGGCAGTAAATTCTACATGGCCCCAGAATTGCGTGACATAACCATCTCAGATGGACTGGTTGTAGATGGCAGCCTGGATGTGTGGTCATTTGGTTTCATCATCTACTGCCTACTCACAGGGGAGTTTCCATGGACGGTGGCCACCCTTGATGATGAAGCATTTAAACGTTTTGTTGACTGGCAAAACAATTTTCATATATACAATCCTCCTGAAGCATGGAGAAAGATTCCCACTGGAATACGAAGGATGTTTATCAATCTTTTGGCCATTGACTATATGAAGAGAAGTAAAGCTACAGAAATCCTGAAATATGTTAGTGAATGTTGGAAGGAAGACACCCCAGATGTAGCCACAGGACAAGAAGATGAGGATCCAATGGAAAGCAGTTCTGTACAATCTGAGCAATCCATGGCTTCCCGCTTGAACACCTCACAGGGTAGTGTTTCCATTCCATCTTTGTCTTACCTTTTGACCACAGACTCATCTGTATCTCAGTCTGAGATGACTCCAGAGCCACAGAAGGACAACATGGAAGAGGCAGTAATCATATTTGATGATGAATTTTCCTTACATGTTGGTGCAGAGGTAGACATTGAAGGAACATGAATTGGTGAGTGATGGAGCATCTAAAGGAACATCACATACATCCAACTTTCTGAGGTACGTGTCTTCCTCAATTCACTATTCAATGTTTTAGCGTCATGTCACACTAGCAACTCTTCACTAAGGCCCAGATTCACGAAGGAGATACGACGGCGTATCTCCAGATACGCCATCGTATCCCTGAGTCTGAGCCGTTGTATCTATGCGCTTGATTCATAGAATCAGTTACGCATAGATTTCTATTAGATCCGACCGGCGTAAGTCTCTTACGCCGTCGGATCTTAACTGCATATTTACGCTGGCCGCTAGGGGCGTGTACGCCGATTTACGCCTAGAAATATGTAAATCAGCTAGATACGCAAATTCACGAACGTACGCCCGGCCGACGCAGTACAGATACGCCGTTTACGTTAGGCTTTTCCCGGCATAAAGTTACCCCTACTATATGGTGGCATACATGCGGCGTACCAATGTTAAGTATGGAAGTCGTTCCCGCGTCAAATTTTTTAAATTTTACGTCGTTTGCGTAAGTCGTCTGTGAATGGGGCTGGACGTAATTTACGTTCACGTCGAATACAATACGTCCTTGCAGCGTACTTTGGAGCAATGCACACTGGGATATTCCATGGACGGCGCATGCGCCATTCGTGAAAAACGTCAATCACGTTGGTTCATGGTTAATTTAAATAACACACGCCCACCTCTTCACAATTTGAATTAGGCGGTCTTACGCCGGCCTATTTACGCTACGCCGCCGCAACTTTCTTTTGAGAATACGGCACTTGCCTGTAAAAATTTTGGAGGCGTAACGTAAATAGGATACGTTACGCCCGCACAAAGATACACCATTCTACATGAATCCGGGCTTAAGTCATTTGTTTTTGCACCACAATATGTGCCAGTGGTCTTGTTCAGTCATGCGCAGTCCCTCAGGGGTTTCCTTTGTCGCCCGTACTATTCAATATCTATCTCCGCCCTCTCCTGGAAATCATCAGTAACCAGAACTTACTCTACCATTCCTACGCGGATGACACCCAACTCTACTTTCGCATCAGCAACATTATCTCGGACTAGAGAAATGCCTTGCTCTGATAGAAAATTAGATGACAGAGAGTTACCTTAAACTCAATGGCTCAAAAACAGAACTCCTTCTGTTCCACGCCAACCGAAAGAGACCTGCGGTGACAACATGGACACCCCGGCCCATTTTGGGACAAATCATCACCCCCAGCACCAAAGTCAAAAGTCTCTGAGTCACTTTTGACTCCGAAATGACAATGGATGCACAAAAAAGCTCAGTAGTCAGCGGATCTCACAATTTGCTGCGCCTGCGGCACGACTTGTAACAGGAAAAAAAACCTGGGAATCATTCTCCCCTCCCTTAGATCTCATTGGCTGCCAGTAAAAGACAGAATAACATTTAAGGCACTTTGTCTGACGCATAAGTGTGTTCAAGGAAGTGCGCCCCAATATTTACGTGACAAATTAAAAGGTCACAACCCCAATCGCGTCCTCCGTTCTACCAACTAAAATCTACTCCAGATACCCAAGGCCAGATACAAGTCCAAAGGAGTACGAAGATTTGCAGTCCAAGGACCTAGACTGTGGAACGCTTTACCAACCAGCATCCGAGCGGAAGTGAATCATGAGGCCTTCAGAAGAAAACTCAAAACCCACCTATTCTGAAGGCAACGTGTAGGAGGAAATGGATACCAAGCGCCCCGAGGCGATTTAGTTCGCATGTGTTGCGCTATATAAGTTTTCCACTCACTCACTCACACTCCTATCCTTCCAAACCAAACTCAGCTCTGCTACCTCCTCACTCCCTACTCCTTCTATTGCCCATGATCTTTCTTAGCACATTCAACATTGCTTCATCCTCTTCTTCCTTCTTAACTTCCTCTAACCTTGGCCCACCAAATCGAACCCTCCTTACAGGCCCCCCCCCCCCCCCCCCCACACACACACTAGATTGTATTTTTTTTGTCCCCCCCCAATCCCTTTTTGTTAAAAAATGTACCCAGTGTCTCATTTGCAAAAACAAGAGCGTGGTCAGTGGGGATTAGGACCTGAAAACATTTGGTAAATTTAATTTTATTTTACTTTTCACAGGGCTGGGATTAGGTAGTTACAGATAAGCATTAAATGGTGACATTTCTGTATTGGGTTTTCATCTAATGCTGCGTACATACGCTCGGAATTTACGACAACAAATTTTACATGGGAGCTTTTTGTGTAGGTTCCATCGGACATTTGCTGTCGGAATTTCCGACAACAAAATTTTGAGAGCTTGTTCTCAATTTTTTCGACAACCAAATCTGTTCTTGTAAATTCCGATAATGTGTGGACAATTCCGATGCACAAAATTCATAATGGAGATAGCACATTCCTCACGCTGTTACAGACTGAAAAGCACAAGACTGCAAAGGGCGAATTGTCTCTCACCAAACTTCTACTAACACAACTGGTATTGAACTTCCCTTTTCTAGTGCCATCGCACGTGCTGTATGTGATCGCGTTCTTGGCGTTTGGAATTTCCGACAACATTTGTGTGACCGTGTGTATGCAAGACAAGTTTGAGCCAACATCTGTCTGAAAAAAATCCACGGTTTTGTTGTCGGAGTTTCCGATTTTCTGTACGCAGCATAACAAGTAAATGTGGTGGAGTGATTATGTAGATATATTTAGGTAGATTTAGTAGGAGTTAGGCCGGCTTATCAGTAGATAAGCTGACCTAACTCAGAATCTACGCCGACTTATGTTTAAGTGTATACTCAAACAGAGATGCACTTAAACATATCTAAGATAGGACGGCTTGCACCGTCCTATCTTAGATTGCAATATTTTGGATGGCCGCTAGGTGGCGCTTCCATTGCGGTCGGCGTAGAATATGTAAATTAGTAGATACGCCGATTTACAAATGTACGCCCGGCCGCCGCAGTACATTTACTCTGTTTCCGTAAGTCATTATCAGGCCTAAAGTTATTCCATCTATTAGATGGAATAGCAATGTTAAAGTATGGCCACCGTTCCCACTTCGAGTTTCAAATTTTTTACGTCGTTTGCGTAAGTCGTCCGCGAATAGCGATTTACGTCGTTTACATCCACGTCGAAATCAATAGGCCCATACGGCGTACTTAGCCGCAATGCACACTGGGAAATGTAGGCGCCCGGCGCCTGCGCAGTTAAAGAAAAATGTGAAAAACGTAAGGTCAAGCACAATTAACATACAACACACCCCCCTTACACACAATTTAATTAGGCGCCCTTACGCCCGCCCGCTTTAGGCTACGCCGCCGTATATTAGCAGGCAAGTACATTGTGAATCATGTACTTGCCTAGCTAACTTACGGCGGCGTAGCCTAAACACGCTAAGCTACGCCGCCGCAAGTTTAAGCTTATGTACCTGAATCTACCTACTTATTACTACTTAGTCACAAGGATTTTGGTCAGAAAGAAAGGAAGGGCACAGAAGAAGAGTGGAGATGTTCTATGGATACAGGTTCTTTCAATTCATTCCTGTGTGTTGGATGATAAAAGTACTGACCATTGTTCAGGTCTTTATCAACATCTGGACAAAGTTTATGAGGCTTCCATTATGGTGGACATACAGGGGTTGGACAAAAAAAAAGAAACACCACATGATTTGCATGTGTAAAAGTGATTAAATATTTTGCGTCAAAAGTGATTTAACATTCTTTTGCCTTCCGCTGTGTGGTGATACCTCAAGCTAACGGGTGGGAAGTCTCACTTTCCTTACTCACTGTGTGCGCTCCTAGTAATACGGAGTCATCTCAGAGCTTACTCAATTTTCTGGATTTGACGTTTTACATTACAAAGGTCTTGTACTGTGTCTTTTCGCTATTATTTTTGCTTATTTTTAGATGGAGCTCCCCCTCCAGATAACCCCGAGTTTCAAAGAATGAAAATTGCTATTACCTGCTTATCTGGTGTCTCTGTGACTCTAGTTGCCATGACTAAGCTCTGAGGGGCAGAATGAAATGCATTGAGGCTGTAGCCTGGTGGGAGCCCAGGCTTGGGTTGTCTCTCTCATAACCATCAAAGGAAACCATGGATGTGAAGAACCAGGGATTCTGATCACCTCCCCAGAGTGGAGTAAAAAATTCAAAATCAAGTTGTAGTTGTTGTTTTTTTTTATATTTTGTGTTTTTTTCCCCTTTGCTACTTTCATCAATCATCGTGGGTGGAAGGAAAGAAAATTTCTCGAACAGTTAGTGTTGTTGGGTGAATCCCTCACACAGGAGCCAGTGGCAGCTGTTGCTCAATATTTTGGGGGGCAGCAAACAAACTTCCCCCGCTCACTCACACAGCTGCCACAACCCCCTACGGGAGACAGATGGGAAGGAGGCTTTACTTTAGGAGATGACAGGGATGGAGGATGAGCGGTAGGACTGCTGCTTCTCCTTCCAGCCGAGGGATGAGCTGGGCTTCTCCTCCTGAACGAACAGAGGTTGCTTCTTCTGGCTGAACAGGAAGTGGGTCCAGACACTCAATTGGCAAGGAGGCCTAAAACGATCACGATGATACCTCACATGTGTGATTTAAACACGATTTACATATGCGGGCGCGGCTTCCGTATGTGTTTTCTTTCCTGCGCGAGCTCGCAGGGACAGGGGCGCTTTAAAAAAACTTTTGTTTTTTCTTATTTATTTTTATATTTTTAAATTGTGTTTTTTTTATTAAAAAATTCTGAATACTGTATTTTTTTTTAATCCGGCGCTATTGGCGGCCGAGTAAACCGGAAAGTGACTTTGTGACGCCACTTCTGTGTTTACAGAGAGAAGACGGGAACCAAGCTGTTTATGGCTTTTTGAGAGTCTGTCTCTAGGCACCGGAAGTGGTGCATTGGGGATCGGGTCTCCCAGTGGGATGGGAGGCCCGGTAAGAGCGGCAGGAGGGAGGATGTCCCCTCCCATTCCTCCGGGATAACAACCGAGCGGCTTTTAACCACATTGGTTGTTATCCTTGTAAAGCTGATCGCTGGCTCTAAAAAATGGCACAGCTGCAGGCATCATCCCGGTATAACCCCTAAAGCCGAGGACGAATATATGCATATGCTCGGCGGGAAGAATTTTTTCTTTTTATGGCAACATTTGCACAGGTTACTAATTTATCATACCCTATGATTAAGTGGCGTGCACAGCCACGATACGCGTGAGGGAAGTGAGCTGTTGGTGACGTTGTCTCCGCTCTCGGCCCGGAGTGGAGATACTACTGTGTTTGATGTCTGATGTTTAAGATCCTTAACTGAAATGTGAGTGTTTACTATGTCTATATTAAAATTATGCTGACGTGTTTACACTATTGTGAGCGTTATTCCTTCCATATGTGCCTTATGGGGAGTCATTGATTCAAATGAAGAGGGACTTGTACACTGGCTAAGCGCTGCCTTTGTGGAGAGAAGTTGATCTGCAACGCTGCTGCATTTGGAGGGAAAGAGGAGCTGCCATTGGAAATTCACATAAGGCTTATTTTATGCCTCTTAGAGGTAAGAGGCTGGTGAGACTGGGCACGTGGGGAATGAAGCACTTTCTGAGCTAGTTCTGAGCACTGCACATTTGGAAAACGTTGTGGATAGAGTTGAGCGGACACCTGGATGTTCGGGTTCGGGTCCGAACCCGAACTTAAAAAAAAACGTTCGGGTTCGGGAACCCGAACCCAAACTCCGAACTCCATTGTAGTCAATGGGACACGGACTTTTAGAAAAAAAATGCGCGGAGGTCCCCGCAAATTCAATAACCATACCCTTTAGATCTGGTATGAATATTAAGGGGAACCCCGCCGTCAATTTAAAAAAAATGACGTGCGGTTCCCCCTAAATATCCATAACCAGACCCGTTATCCGAGCACGTTGACCTGGCCGGCCGCAGAAAAGAAGGGGGACAGAGTGCGGCCCCCCCTCTCTTGAACCGCACCAGGCCACATGCCCTCAACATGGGGAGGATGTCCCCATGTTGATGGGGACAAGGGTCTCATCCCCACAACCCTTGCCCGGTGGTTGTGGGGGTCTGCGGGCGGGAGGCTTATCAGAATCTGGAAGACCTCTTTAACAAAGGGGACCCCCAGATCCTGACCCCCCCTGTGTGAAATGGTAACTGGGGAAGCCCATAGTCTTCCCTCTTCCTGGGCTTCCCCAATGACGTAGCAGAGGGCACGTCAGAGGGTGCGGGGTCATGTGACGGGTGGCCCTGCCTCCTCTAGATAAGTAATGTCACAGCTACAGCGCGTCATTCGCTGGGCTGTGTCCAGCGATGAGGAGGTCGGCGATGCTGAGCTCCGGATGGATCTTCTCATCGCTGGAGCGGAGATCACCCGGCCGTCGCAGGATCTTCTCATCACTGGAGATCACCCGCAGCCTTCGCAGGATCAGGACAACGTTGAAGCAGGAAGCCGGGAACGAGTGGATTATCACCGCTGGAGTTTTTTAATTTTTTTTTTTTATTAATGAAGGACTTTATTCTACGGTGTGTGTGTTTTTTTTACAAGACTTTACACTTCCTTCGTGAAATGGTAGGGGTACAGTGTACCCCATTATCATTTCACACAGGGGGGGTCAGGATCTGGGGGTCCCCTTTGTTAAAGGGGTCTTCCAGATTCTGATAAGCCTCCCGCCCGCATACCCCCACAACCACCGGGCAAGGGTTGTGGGGATGAGACCCTTGTCCCCATCAACATGGGGACATCCTCCCCATGTTGAGGGCATGTGGACTGGTGCGGATCAGGAGAGGGGGGGCCGCACTCTGCCCCCCCCCTCTTTTCTGCAACCGGCCAGGTCAACGTGCTCGGATAACGGGTCTGGTTATGGATATTTAGGGGGAACCGCACGTCATTTTTATTTTAAATTGACGGCGGGGTTCCCCTTAATATCCATACCAGACCTGTAGGGTCTGGTTATGGATATTTAGGGGAAACCGCACGTCATTTGTTTTTTAAATTGACGGCAGGGTTCCCCTTAATATCCATACCAGACCTAAAGGGAATTTGCGGGGACCTCCACGCATTTTTTTTCCCGAACTCCGATCCCGGACCCAAACTTTTCCAATTATTTGGGATCGGGTCCGGGTTCGGGAAAAATCCAAAGTCTGTACCGAACCCGAACTTTACAGTTCGGGTTCGCTCAACCCTAGTTATAACCTAATAAACATAGTATTGGTAACCAAGGCTTAAGATGACTTTTTTTGTGGTAGCTGGAGAGTGTGAAGTAGACATCTGAGGACTTTCCTCATTGCACAGGACTTGGAAGAGAGATATTCAGAAGTAAAATAGTGCATATTATGGAGGCGTTGCTGTTGACCCAACAGTATCCCTAGAGTCTTTAGTATTCTCTATCGGCTTGCCATGTATGATGTAAGTATGTTCCAGCACTTACTCATATTATACAGAGATTGCATGCCGAGTTGCAAACATCCCACACCTTGGAGAACTTGTGTGGGCAACCCCTAGATTCGTAAGTAAATGTATACAATGGGACCATTTTGTTAACAATAGACTTCCGATAATCTAAAGTAGGTGCCTGGGGAGATTTCCTATAAAACTAAGGTTAAGGCTTTCTTTATACCATGACAAAATCTAGTGTTGTGTTATTGTTTTGTATTTGTTTAATTATGGCAACTCTTGTACAGGTTACTAATGTTCCCACCTATGTGTGTTCCAATACTGAGACAAGGATGCAAATTTGGTATTCCCTGAGAGCCACAATAGGACACCACTCTTCCCAACAATGGAGGTTGGCTTCCATAAACATGGTCATTGTGATGGAAACAGTATCAGCAGTCACACCTCAGCCCGGTATTCTACCTCCTCTTTAGCATATCAATTCAATATCAATGAGATGATAAGTTATGTCCTGGGTGTGAACATTCTCTTTATATTCTACAGATAGACATTGTCTATGAAATCCAAATCTCATTTATATTATTACATTTACCTAAATTGTTAAATAGTTGCTATTTTATATTTTTCACCACATTTCAGATATTCAGGTGCTTTTCTTTTCAAAAGGCCAACCCCATGCAGTAGGCATCCCTAATGAACAACAGGTGACATAAAGGGAAGTAACATAGAAAGTGTATTGATTTTATACAGTCTGTTCAGACGGGTGGAACTATAATGAGGTGAAGTAAAACAAAAATCAAAAAGATTCTCCATGTAGAATGAGAAATTGTGACTCCCTTCTTTTACTCATAATCATTTTTTTTTAACATAAAGCATAACTAATAAAATGTATATACTGTAAAACCTGGCTAGACACTAAATAAAGGTGAGGACTCTGAACTCAGAAAACCAGGAGAAGGTAGCAATGGGGCAACTAGAGGAAACAAAGACACTATGTAAGTATGCCATAGCATGCACAAATGAGGCGCATACTTGCACATTATGGCAAGATCCTTGTTGACACTTATGTTTAATTCCCCTATAAACTGATTATAAATATAAATATATACACTGGAGGACTGCCTAAACCATCCCTTTCTCAAACTTTTGAAAAATCTAAAAAGATCCTCGGTGTCAGCTGCAACTTATCAATGAGACAGAATTTGCTTCTTGGTCAAGCAACCCTTAGCAATAATGGATCCCTGGCTGAGAGAAGCTCATCTTCATCTAGATCAGTGGTTCTCAACCTGGGGGTCGGGACACCCTCAGGGGTCGAATGGCAATTTGCCAGGGGTCACCGAATCCTGGGTTGTTCCTGAAGCCCGCACCACTCTTTCAGACTTTTTGTGGAAGCAGCCCAGCTGGGCTGTCCTTGGAGCCTGTGGCTGCCCACTCAGCCTTTTCGCAGCCACCCATTCAGTTCATGGCATGGGTGGGGGCAGAGACTAGAGGTCAGCTGACTTGTGAGAAATGTGAAGTGGGAGGGGCTGGGGAGACCCTATCTCCTGATTAAGGCATAGGTGACCTTGATCAAGAGCACCTAAGTAGGCTGATCAGAACTCAGCCCAGTACTGCCTCTGATCCCACCCCCCACCAGCACTGCCACTCATCCCAACTTCCCACCAGCACTGCCACTTATCCCATTCCCTCCACCAAGGAGTAAGAGAAGGAATAAAAATAGAGAATACATGGAAGGGAGAGGAAAAGAGGAGGAGGAACAAAGAATAAGAGAAAGAACAAGAAAGACAGCTAGAGAGAGGGATAGGGAAAAAAACTGAAATGAGGATAGAGAGAGATAAAAGGGAAAGAAGGGAGGACATAAAAAGAGTGATACATCCCAAAATGTACCATAAGGGGTTTTACTGTATGAGTGGAAGGGACTCAGGGAAAATGTCCGTGGTTTAGGGGCGCAAATTACATGTCTTGCCTTGGGTGCCGACAACCCACGCTACGAAAATTATTTTACTGTTGGGGGTCCCCACAACATGGGAAATTTTATCAAGGGGTCACGGCACTAGTGAGGTTGAGAACCACTGATCTAGATCAATTCTCTTCTTATTGGAACTAAGTGTTCAGCAGTTAAGGGATGACTAATTTTGGCCAATGGGGACAATCTGGTTTTCCATTTAGAATACTAAAGTTAAGGATTACTTTTATGCCATGGCAACCCCAAGTGTTGTGTTATAGATTATATAATTAATGCCAACCTAGTTTTATTGTACAGTAATCAGAAGCATCGGCTTTGAAAGGTATTTACTTTTGAAGGCACAATCTACAGATTTGGTATCCTTGTCTCCATTCTTGGTTTGTTGTTTTAACAGAACATCATGTCACTATGATATTTTCCATTATATGATATACACATGGGTGTATAGGTCAGAGACTCACCAAGTAGTAAAGAAATGATCAGGATGTTTGGAGATGAATGTCTGGAAATAAGCCCAGACATGGCAGATCCAATATTCCTATCCTGACAGGTCATTTTAATCCTCCTGCAAACAATTTTTATGCTGATGATATTTTTATACTGCATTTTTTTTATCTTCAAAAAGTCCTTATTAATCTAAAGCCATTGTGTACAATGTTACTAGAAGGCATAGAACATAGGCAAAATGCAAAAACACACAAGAATCTACAGCCAATGTTACATTTTTCTTTCTCAATAAGTTATCTGGATAGTTTTCCTTTTTTTTTTTTAAGAAAATGAGCAGAGCTGCATTTTTTATTTGATGTTCTATCAAAGCTAGGGTGGTAGAGATCAGTTTTGAGGTTTTTAAGTCCCTAAACAATTTTTTATGTGGCGCTGTTATTTTTATTAATCTTTACATTTTGATAACCTTTTTGGGTTATGATAACTAACTGCCATGGATGTATTTGAGAATATGGAGAAAATGGTGGTAGATTTAGAGGAGGTTTTCTGTTCCACCAAGGAACACCTCGGATAGACTTGGAAACCGATTTTAAACAGTTGAAACATCAAGAGAGATATTCAGAAGTAAAACAGTGCGTATTGTGGAGGCATTGCTGATGACCCAACAGTATCCCTGGACTCTGTTCAAATATCCCACACCTTGGAGGACTTTTGTGGGCAACCCCTAGATTCGTAAGTAAATGTATACAATGGGACCATTGGAATAGACTTCCAATAATCTAAAGTAGGTGCCTGGGGAGATTTCCTATAATACTAAGGTTGAGGCTTTCTTTATACCATGACAAAATCTAATGTTGTGTTATTGTTTTTTATTTTTGATGGCAACTCTTGTACAGGTTACTAATGTTCCCACCTATGTGTGTTCCAATACTGAGACAATAATGCAAATTTGGTATTCCCTGAGAGCCACAATAGGACACCGCTCTTCCCAACAATGGAGGTTGGCTTCCATAAACATGGTCATTGTGATGAAGACAGTATCAGCAGTCACACCTCAGCCAGGCATTCTACATCCTCTTTAGCATATCAATTCACAAGCCCATCCCTAATGAGATGATAAGTTATGTCCTGAGTGTGAACATTCTCTCTATTTTCTACAGATAGACATTGTCCAAGAAAACCAAAGTGTACTTTTAATAAATAACACAATCTCAGTCGTATTATTAAATTTTCCTAAATTGTTAAATAGTTGCTATTTTATATTTTTCGCCACATTTCAGATATTCAGTAGGCATCCCTGATGAACAACAGGTGACATAAAGGGAAGTAACATAGAAAGTGTATTGATTTTATACAGTCTGTTCAGACTGGTGGAACTATAATGAGATGAGATGAAGTAAAACAAAAATCAAAAAGATGGAACCAAATTCTCCATGTAGAATGAGCAATTGTGACTCCCTTATTTTATACATAAGCTTTTTTTTTTACTTAAATCATAACTACTCAAATTTATATACTGTAAAACCTGGCCATCCAATAAATAAAGCTGAGGACACCGAAATCAGAAGACCGGGAGAAGGTAGCAATGGGGCAACTAGAGGAAACAAAGACATTATGTGAGGTAAGTATGTCATAACATGCAAAAATGAGGTGTGTACTTGTATATTATGGCAAGAGCCCTGTCGACACTTATGTTTAATTCCACTATAAACGGATTATATATATATATATATACCCTGGAGGACTGCCTAAACATCCTTTTCTCAATTTTTTTTTTAAATCTAAAAAGATCCTTGGTGTCAGTTGCAACTTATCAATGAGACAGAATTTTCTTCTTGGTCAAGCAACCCTTAGCAATAATGGAACCCTGGCTGAGAGAAGCTCATCTTCATCTATATCAATTCTCTGCTTATTGGAACTAAGTGTTCAGCAGTTAAGGAATGACTAGTTTTGGCCAAAGGGGGACAACCTGTTTTTTCATGTAGAATACTAAGATTTGGCATCCTTGTCTCAATACTTGGTTTTTCGTTTTCCCAGAACATCATGTCAGTATGATATTTTCCATTATATGATATACACATGGATTGTTCTAGGTCAGAGACTCACCAAGTAGTGAAGAAATTATCAGGATGTTTGGAGATGAATATCTATAAATAAGCCCAGACATGGCAGATCCAATATTCCTATCCTGACAGGTGCTTTAATCTCCCTGCAAACTATTTTAATGCTGATGATATTTTTATACTCCATTTTTTTATCTTCAATAAGTCCTTATTAATCTAAAGCCATTGTGTACAATCTTACTAGACAGCATAAAACATAGGCAAAAGGCAAAAATCCACAAGAACCTACAGCCAATGTTATATTTTTTATTTTTTTCTCAATAAATTATCTGGTTAGTTTTCCGTTTTGTTTAAAAAATGAGCAGCGCTGCTTATTTTTGAAAAAGTGTTTTTTATTTGATGTTCTATCAAAGCTAAGGTGGCAGAGGTCTGTTTTTTAGTATTTCAGTCCCTAAACACATTTTTCTGTGGCGCTGTTATTTTTATTAATCTTAACATTTTGATAACCTTTTTGGGTTATGATAACTAGCTGCCATGGAAGTATTTGGTAATATGGAGAAAAGGGTGGTAGATTTAGAGGAAGTTTCCAGTTTCCACCAAGGAACACCTGGGATAGACTTAGAAAACATTTTTAAACAGTTAAAACATCTCATGGAAAAACAAATTAAGATTTGGTGGGAGGTGAATATTCTGGAATTATATATTAAGGAGAGGAGAACATGAAGGAGGTGGAGATGGGACACCAGAAAAACAGACCAGTGCTTCTCATAACAGTATTTTATTTGATGTTCTATCAAAGCTAGAATGGCAGTGGTCAGTTTTTTTGGTATTTTAGTCTCTAAACTATTTTTTTGTGGGCCCTTTGGTTTTGATAATCTTAGTTCTCTCTCTTGTATTAGTTATTCATTATACAATGCGGTAAAACATAAATATTAGAAAACAAATAATTTTCAATTTCATAGTAAATATGGTGGAAAGTTTAATTTCAAAACTCAGTAATGTTTTTAAAGTATTAGGATTAAATATGCTGAAACCCAATCACCTATTCTCTAGAAAACCTGTTTATATGCAAATCAGTAAGAACAATGCAGGTTACTTACACATCATTTACATGAGAAGTCAGCCAATGGAAAGCCTTCATTCTCTGCCTTCCCCGCCCATCTCCCTTGTATAAAGGGGACCTCTCCCTCCTCTGATCAGTAGCTCTACTTTCAGAGATCCCTGAACACTCATCTATTACAGCCTAGCTGGAGATTTGGTGACTTTGTCTGGTGTTGATCTGCAGAAGAACTTAATACTTTGAGAAACAAATCCAACTTCATCACCGCTGAATCCTCACCACATTAAGGTAAGGTCACTTTCATCTAACCAATCAATGTATATTTTTATTATTTAATGAACATTCTGATAATAATTCTTCAGAGGTTCATGAGGTGTATGTAATAAATATATAAAACCTAAATATGAAAAACTGATGAAAGGGACATTGAGTGGAGGTTCAGGACAGGATAATATGTAATAAAATGTATACAGAAGACAGGATAGACATTGGAGGCTTGCCATGATCAGCCTGATGAAAAAGTTGTTAGTAATACATTATATGCGATAAAAAGTTTCCTTAGTCATAGTTCTGATTCAATTTACACGTCTTACTTGGCTGAGCTCTGTGTTCATCCTCCTGACTTTATGTAAGGAAACTGGAAAGTTGAGATAGCTGTTCGACAAAAAAAAAAAGCAGAGTATCTCTTGTAGGTCATCTTATGGTATGTTTGGTCTTTTTATGGCATTACCTGCCAGAAATATAAGATTTACCAAAATTCTTCTGGTAGCAGATACACCTTTCCACCTGCTATCCAAAGTTTATTACATTTCCTTCCCAAATGTCACTTGGAGGTAAAATTACTCTTTTGACCACCCAGTTACCCAGACAGCCCCCACCCATGACTGAACTGATAACTATTGGATATATTGTGGTACCTATTTATTGTTATAAGACTTGGCTTTTCTATTTGCTATTGTAATTGATAAAGTTATACATTTGCTTGATAATTGTCTTCTATATGAATCGCCGTATTTCTATATTCAAGTCCTTTTAACTGTACTCCATACATTTCTGTTGTTCTGTTCAAACTCTCATTTAACTTATTCCTGAGTCACATTCATTAATAAGGGGAGCTTTATTGAGCATTTCATAATTATAGGTATATAAATGCTAGTAATACCCTGTAGTATTCATATTTTACACATTTCTAAAGTTTCTCTTAAAAGATTTGTTTTCTTTTTGTAAGAAGTTTTCTTTTTTTTCCTCTCCAGGACACTATGGCCTCCGTTGTTCATAAGGTGGAAGGAGTTCTGGACAGAATGGTCTCCTCCTATTCAAAAGGTCTACAGGAGGTAGACTTACAGGAGTACTTCCTCAAGGTGAAGGAACTTGGAGAAGGAGGCTATGGAAGAGTATTATCGGCAAACCACAGGATAACAGGTCAGTAAATTAATATAACTAACAATTCAATATCATCTACAACCTGCGGTGGAGCGTACATACTGCCTGGTTGCCCGACCATTGCTCTCATGGCAGTTTTCCTGTTGGGAAACCCAGCCGTGTGTAGGGGGAAAAAAGCTACCAAGCAGGCATTAGAGATTTCAGTACGGCTTGTAAGGCTGAAATATAGCTTTAAATGAAGCATAATACATTCTCAAATATTTTATTAAGATCGGTTGCTCCAAGATTGAGATATTTCATAAAAAATTACCAGCTATAAATTTCTAATTTTGTAATCTAAGTTTTTTTTCATTTATTTTTCAGGTCAAAAAATGGCATTGAAGATCATGGATAAAAACAGAATCAGCCAGCGGTCTTTCCTTCAGGAGTTCAGTATTTCATACTTACTTTCTTCTCATCCCAACATCATCGGATGTTATGGCATCGCCTTCACCACCATAGATTACTTCGTCTTTGTCCAAGAACTGGCCCCTGTTGGTGATCTGTGCTCCATGATTTTACCACATGTAAGTACATTAAGGTTTCAGTATACCCATATGTTTAAGTTTTGATAAAGAAATGTTATAACAAATAGTTTGAATTTCCCATCACTTTACCATCGCCGGGACATTTAGCGAAAGAGAATCTCTTTTGGGGAACACATACAGAAATAGAATCCAACCCCAAAACTAAAAAAATAAAAAATAAATACAGCCATACATATACTTTAACTGATTGTGAATTTCCCTTCTACCCTACAGTATTTAACATCTATTTTGTATTTTGATTTCTTGTTTTTCCTAGGTGGGAATTCCAGAAGATGCTGTTAAAAGGTGTGCTGTACAGATCTCCAATGCTCTCGAATTCATGTCAGAAAAAGGACTTGTTCATATGGATTTGAAGCCAGAAAACATTTTGGTGTTCGACAAGGACTGCCACTCCATCAAGATCACAGACTTTGGCCTTGCTAAGGTCAAAGGAACAGTGATAACCTCCAGGTGTGGCAGTAAATTCTACATGGCCCCAGAATTGCGTGACATAACCATCTCAGATGGACTGGTTGTAGATGGCAGCCTGGATGTGTGGTCATTTGGTTTCATCATCTACTGCCTACTCACAGGGGAGTTTCCATGGACGGTGGCCACCCTTGATGATGAAGCATTTAAACGTTTTGTTGACTGGCAAAACAATTTTCATATATACAATCCTCCTGAAGCATGGAGAAAGATTCCCACTGGAATACGAAGGATGTTTATCAATCTTTTGGCCATTGACTATATGAAGAGAAGTAAAGCTACAGAAATCCTGAAATATGTTAGTGAATGTTGGAAGGAAGACACCCCAGATGTAGCCACAGGACAAGAAGATGAGGATCCAATGGAAAGCAGTTCTGTACAATCTGAGCAATCCATGGCTTCCCGCTTGAACACCTCACAGGGTAGTGTTTCCATTCCATCTTTGTCTTACCTTTTGACCACAGACTCATCTGTATCTCAGTCTGAGATGACTCCAGAGCCACAGAAGGACAACATGGAAGAGGCAGTAATCATATTTGATGATGAATTTTCCTTACATGTTGGTGCAGAGGTAGACATTGAAGGAACATGAATTGGTGAGTGATGGAGCATCTAAAGGAACATCACATACATCCAACTTTCTGAGGTACGTGTCTTCCTCAATTCACTATTCAATGTTTTAGCGTCATGTCACACTAGCAACTCTTCACTAAGGCCCAGATTCACGAAGGAGATACGACGGCGTATCTCCAGATACGCCATCGTATCCCTGAGTCTGAGCCGTTGTATCTATGCGCTTGATTCATAGAATCAGTTACGCATAGATTTCTATTAGATCCGACCGGCGTAAGTCTCTTACGCCGTCGGATCTTAACTGCATATTTACGCTGGCCGCTAGGGGCGTGTACGCCGATTTACGCCTAGAAATATGTAAATCAGCTAGATACGCAAATTCACGAACGTACGCCCGGCCGACGCAGTACAGATACGCCGTTTACGTTAGGCTTTTCCCGGCATAAAGTTACCCCTACTATATGGTGGCATACATGCGGCGTACCAATGTTAAGTAAGGAAGTCGTTCCCGCGTCAAATTTTTTAAATTTTACGTCGTTTGCGTAAGTCGTCTGTGAATGGGGCTGGACGTAATTTACGTTCACGTCGAATACAATACGTCCTTGCAGCGTACTTTGGAGCAATGCACACTGGGATATTCCATGGACGGCGCATGCGCCATTCGTGAAAAACGTCAATCACGTTGGTTCATGGTTAATTTAAATAACACACGCCCACCTCTTCACAATTTGAATTAGGCGGTCTTACGCCGGCCTATTTACGCTACGCCGCCGCAACTTTCTTTTGAGAATACGGCACTTGCCTGTAAAAATTTTGGAGGCGTAACGTAAATAGGATACGTTACGCCCGCACAAAGATACGCCATTCTACGTGAATCCGGGCTTAAGTCATTTGTTTTTGCACCACAATATGTGCCAGTGGTCTTGTTCAGTCATGCGCAGTCCCTCAGGGGTTTCCTTTGTCGCCCGTACTATTCAATATCTATCTCCGCCCTCTCCTGGAAATCATCAGTAACCAGAACTTACTCTACCATTCCTACGCGGATGACACCCAACTCTACTTTCGCATCAGCAACAAAAAGGATCATTATCTCGGACTAGAGAAATGCCTTGCTCTGATAGAAAATTGGATGACAGAGAGTTACCTTAAACTCAATGGCTCAAAAACAGAACTCCTTCTGTTCCACGCCAACCGAAAGAGACCTGCGGTGACAACATGGACACCCCGGCCCATTTTGGGACAAATCATCACCCCCAGCACCAAAGTCAAAAGTCTCTGAGTCACTTTTGACTCCGAAATGACAATGGATGCACAAAAAAGCTCAGTAGTCAGCGGATCTCACAATTTGCTGCGCCTGCGGCACGACTTGTAACAGGAAAAAAAACCTGGGAATCATTCTCCCCTCCCTTAGATCTCATTGGCTGCCAGTAAAAGACAGAATAACATTTAAGGCACTTTGTCTGACGCATAAGTGTGTTCAAGGAAGTGCGCCCCAATATTTACGTGACAAATTAAAAGGTCACAACCCCAATCGCGTCCTCCGTTCTACCAACTAAAATCTACTCCAGATACCCAAGGCCAGATACAAGTCCAAAGGAGTACGAAGATTTGCAGTCCAAGGACCTAGACTGTGGAACGCTTTACCAACCAGCATCCGAGCGGAAGTGAATCATGAGGCCTTCAGAAGAAAACTCAAAACCCACCTATTCTGAAGGCAACGTGTAGGAGGAAATGGATACCAAGCGCCCCGAGGCGATTTAGTTCGCATGTGTTGCGCTATATAAGTTTTCCACTCACTCACTCACACTCCTATCCTTCCAAACCAAACTCAGCTCTGCTACCTCCTCACTCCCTACTCCTTCTATTGTCCATGATCTTCCTTAGCACATTCAACATTGCTTCATCCTCTTCTTCCTTCTTAACTTCCTCTAACCTTGGCCCACCAAATCGAACCCTCCTTACAGGCCCACCCCCCCCCCCCACACACACACTAGATTGTATTTTTTTTGTCCCCCCCAATCCCTTTTTGTTAAAAAATGTACCCAGTGTCTCATTTGCAAAAACAAGAGCGTGGTCAGTGGGGATTAGGACCTGAAAACATTTGGTAAATTTAATTTTATTTTACTTTTCACAGGGCTGGGAGAAGGTAGTTACAGATAAGCATTAAATGGTGACATTTCTGTATTGGGTTTTCATCTAATGCTGCGTACATACGCTCGGAATTTACGACAACAAATTTTACATGGGAGCTTTTTGTGTAGGTTCCATCGGACATTTGCTGTCGGAATTTCCGACAACAAAATTTTGAGAGCTTGTTCTCAATTTTTTCGACAACCAAATCTGTTCTTGTAAATTCCGATAATGTGTGGACAATTCCGATGCACAAAATTCATAATGGAGATAGCACATTCCTCACGCTGTTACAGACTGAAAAGCACGAGACTGCAAAGGGCGAATTGTCTCTCACCAAACTTCTACTAACACAACTGGTATTGAACTTCCCTTTTCTAGTGCCATCGCACGTGTTGTATGTGATCGCGTTCTTGGCGTTTGGAATTTCCGACAACATTTGTGTGACCGTGTGTATGCAAGACAAGTTTGAGCCAACATCTGTCTGAAAAAAATCCACGGTTTTGTTGTCGGAGTTTCCGATTTTCTGTACGCAGCATAACAAGTAAATGTGGTGGAGTGATTATGTAGATATATTTAGGTAGATTTAGTAAGAGTTAGGCCGGCTTATCAGTAGATAAGCTGACCTAACTCAGAATCTACGCCGACTTATGTTTAAGTGTATACTCAAACAGAGATGCACTTAAACATATCTAAGATAGGACGGCTTGCACCGTCCTATCTTAGATTGCAATATTTTGGATGGCCGCTAGGTGGCGCTTCCATTGCGGTCGGCGTAGAATATGTAAATTAGTAGATACGCCGATTTACAAATGTACGCCCGGCCGCCGCAGTACATTTACTCTGTTTCCGTAAGTCATTATCAGGCCTAAAGTTATTCCATCTATTAGATGGAATAGCAATGTTAAAGTATGGCCACCGTTCCCACTTCGAGTTTCAAATTTTTTACGTCGTTTGCGTAAGTCGTCCGCGAATAGCGATTTACGTCGTTTACATCCACGTCGAAATCAATAGGCCCATACGGCGTACTTAGCCGCAATGCACACTGGGAAATGTAGGCGCCCGGCGCCTGCGCAGTTAAAGAAAAATGTGAAAAACGTAAGGTCAAGCACAATTAACATACAACACACCCCCCTTACACACAATTTAATTAGGCGCCCTTACGCCCGCCCGCTTTAGGCTACGCCGCCGTATATTAGCAGGCAAGTACATTGTGAATCATGTACTTGCCTAGCTAACTTACGGCGGCGTAGCCTAAACACGCTAAGCTACGCCGCCGCAAGTTTAAGCTTATGTACCTGAATCTACCTACTTATTACTACTTAGTCACAAGGATTTTGGTCAGAAAGAAAGGAAGGGCACAGAAGAAGAGTGGAGATGTTCTATGGATACAGGTTCTTTCAATTCATTCCTGTGTGTTGGATGATAAAAGTACTGACCATTGTTCAGGTCTTTATCAGCATCTGGACAAAGTTTATGAGGCTTCCATTATGGTGGACATACAGGGGTTGGACAAAAAAAAAGAAACACCACATGATTTGCAGGTGTAAAAGTGATTAAATATTTTGCATCGAAAGTGAAAGTGATTTAACATTCTTTTGCCTTCCGCTGTGTGGTGAGATCTCGAGCTAACGGGTGGGAAGTCTCACTTTCCTTACTCACTGTGTGCGCATTAGAAGGAGCTCCCCCTCCAGATAACCCCGAGTTTCAAAGAATGAAAATTGCTATTACCTGCTTATCTGGTGTCTCTGTGACTCTAGTTGCCATGACTAAGCTCTGAGAGTGAAATGCATTGAGGCTGTAGCCTGGTGGGAGCTCAGGCTTGGGTTGTCTCTCTCATAACCATCACAGGACACCATGGATGTGAAGAATCAGGGATTCTGATCACCTCCCCAGAGTGGAGTAAAAAATTCAAAATCAAGTTGTAGTTGTTGTTTTTTTTATATTTTGTGTTTTTTTTCCCTTTGCTACTTTCACCAATCATCGTGGGTGGAAGGAAAGAAAATTTCTCGAACAGTTAGTGTTGTTGGGTGAATCCCTCACACAGGAGCCAGTAGCAGCTGTTGCTCAATATTTTGGGAGGCAGCAAACAAACTTCCCCCGCTCACTCACACAGCCGCCACAATCCCCTACGGGAGACAGATGGGAAGGAGGCTTTACCTTAGGAGATGACAGGGATGGAGGATGAGCGGTAGGACTGCTGCTTCTCCTTCCAGCCGAGGGATGAGCTGGGGCTTCTCCTCCTGGACGAACAGACTTTGCTTCTTCTCCTGGCTGAACAGGAAGTGGGTCCAGACACTCAATTGGCAAGGAGGCCTAAAAAGATCATGATGATACCCCACATGTGTGATTTAAACACGATTTACATATGCGGGCGCGACTTCCGTATGCGTTATCTTTCCTGCGCGAGCTCGAAGGGACAGAGGCGATTTAAAAAAACTTTTGTTTTTTTCTTATTTCTTTTTATATTTTTAAATTGTGTTTTTTTTTATTAAAAAATTCTGAATACTGTATTTTTTTTTAATCCGGCGCTATTGGCAGCCGAGTAAACCGGAAAGTGACTTTGTGACGCCGCTTCTGTGTTTACAGAGAGAAGACTGGAACCAAGCTGTTTTATGGCTTTTTGAGAGTCTGTCTCTAGGCACCGGAAGTGGTGCATCGGGGATCGGGTCTCCCAGTGAGATGGGAGGCCCGGTAAGAGCGGCAGGAGGGAGGATGTCCCCTCCCATTCCTCCGGGTAACAACCGACCGGCTTTTAACCACATTGGTTGTTATCCTTGGAAAGCTGATCGCCGGCTCTAAAAAATAGCACAGCTGCAGGCATCATCCCGGTATAACCCCTAAAGCCGAGGACGAATATATGCATATGCTCGGCGGGAAGAAGTTTTTTTTTTATGGCAGCATTTGCACAGGTTACTAATTTATCATACCCTATGATTAAGTGGTGTGCACAGCCACGATACACGTGAGGGAAGTGAGCTGTTGGTGACGTTGTCTCCACTCTCGGCTGGGAGTGGAGATACTACTGTGTTTGATGTCTGATGTTTGAGATCCTTAACTGAAATGTGAGTGTTTACTATGTCTATATTAAAATTATGCTGATGTTTTTACACTATTGTGAGCGTTATTCCTTCCATATGTGCCTTATGGGGAGTCATTGATTCAAATGAAGAGGGACATGTACACTGGCTAAGCGCTGCCTTTGTGGAGTGAAGTTGATCTGCAACGCTGCTGCATTTGGAGGGAAAGAGGAGCTGCCATTGGAAAATCACATAAGGCTTATTTTAAGCCTCTTAGAGGTAAGAGGCTGGTGAGACTGGGCATGTGGGGAGTGAAGCACTTTCTGAGCTAGTTCTGAGCACTGCACATTTGGAAAATGTTGTGGATAGAGTTGAGCGGACACCTGGATGTTCGGGTTCGGGTCCGAACCCGAACTTAAAAAAAAAAAGTTTGGGTTCGGGAACCCGAACCCGAACTCCGAACCCCTTGTAGTCAATGGTACACGGACTTTTAGAAAAAAAAATGCGCGGAGGTCCCCGCAAATTCAATAACCATACCCTTTAGGTCTCGTATGGATATTAAGGGGAACCCCGCCGTCAATTTAAAAAAAAAATGACGTGCGGTTCCCCCTAAATATCCATAACCAGACCCTTCAGGTCTGGTATGGATATTAAGGGGAACCCTGCCATCAATTTAAAACAAAAATGACGTGCGGTTCCCCCTAAATATCCATAACCAGACCCGTTATCCGAGCACGTTGACCTGGCCGGCCGCAGAAAAGAGGGGGGGACAGAGTGCAGCCCCCCCTCTCCTGAACCGCACCAGGCCACATGCCCTCAACATGGGGAGGATGTCCCCATGTTGATGGGGACAAGGGTCTCATCCCCACAGCCCTTGCCCGGTGGTTGTGGGGGTATGCGGGCGGGAGGCTTATCAGAATCTGGAAGACCTCTTTAACAAAGGGGACCCCCAGATCCTGACCCCCCCCTGTGTGAAATGGTAACTGGGGAAGCCCATAGTCTTCCCTCTTCCTGGGCTTCCCCAGTGACGTAGCAGAGGGTACGTCAGAGGGTTGCGGGTCACGTGACGGGTGGCCCTGCCTCCTCTATATAAGTAATGTCACAGCTCCAGCGATGAGGAGGTCGGCGATGCTGCGCTCCGGATGGATCTTCTCATCGCTGGAGCGGAGATCACCCGGCCGTCGTAGGATCTTCTCATCGCTGGAGATCACCCGCAGCCTTCGCAGGATCAGGACAACGTTGAAGCAGGAAGCCGGGAACGAGTGGATTATCACCGCTGGAGTTTTTTTCTTTTTTTTTTTTATTAATAAAGGACTTTATTCTACGGTGTGTGTTTTTTTTACAAGACTTTACACTTCCTTTGTGAAATGGTAGGGGTACAGTGTACCCCATTACCATTTCACACAGGGGGGTCAGGATCTGGGGGTCCCCTTTGTTAAAGGGGTCTTCCAGATTCTGATAAGCCTCCTGCCCGCATACCCCCACAACCACCGGGCAAGGGTTGTGGGGATGAGACCCTTGTCCCCATCAACATGGGGACATCCTCCCCATGTTGAGGGCATGTGGTCTGGTGCGGTTCAGGAGAGGGGGGGCGCACTCTGCCTCCCCTCTTTTCTGCAGCCGGCCAGGTCAACGTGCTCGGATAACGGGTCTGGTTATGGGTATTTAGGGGGAACCGCACGTCATTTTTGTTTTAAATAGACGGCAGGGTTCCCCTGAATATCCATACCAGACCTGAAGGGTCTGGTTATAGATATTTAGGGGGAACCGCACGTCATTTGTTTTTTAAATTGACGGCGGGGTTCCCCTTAATATCCATACCAGACCAAAAGGGAATTTGCGGGGACCTCCGCGCATTTTTTTTTCCTGAACTCCGATCCCGGACCCAAACTTTTTCCAATTATTCGGGATCGGGTCCGGGTTTGGGAAAAACCCAAAGTCCGTACCAAACCCGAACTTTAAAGTTCGGGTTTGCTCAACCCTAGTTATAACCTAATAAACATAGTATTGGTAACCAAGGCTTAAGATGACTTCTTTTGTGGTAGCTGGAGAGTGTGAAGTAGACATCTGAGGACTTTCCTCATTGCACAGAACACGGAAGAGAGATATTCAGAAGTAAAATAGTGCGTATTATGGAGGCGTTGCTGTTGACCCAACAGTATCCCTGGAGTCTTTAGTATTCTCTATCGGCTTGCCATGTATGATGTAAGTGCATTCCAGCACTTACTCATATTATACAGAGATTGCATGCCGAGTTGCAAACATCCCACACCTTGGAGAACTTGTGTGGGCAACCCCTAGATTCGTAAGTAAATGTATACAATGGGACCATTTTGTTAACAATAGACTTCCGATAATCTAAAGTAGGTGCCTGGGGAGATTTCCTATAATACTAAGGTTAAGGCTTTCTTTATACCATGACAAAATCTAGTTTTGTGTTAATGTTTTCTATTTTTTTTAATTATGGCAACTCTTGTACAGGTTACGAATGTTCCCACCTATGTGTGTTCCAATACTGAGACAATGATGCAAATTTGGTATTCCCTGAGAGCCACAATAGGACACCGCTCTTCCCAACAATGGAGGTTGGTTTCCATAAACATGGTCATTGTGATGGAAACAGTATCAGCGGTCACACCTCAGCCAGGCATTCTACATCCTATTTAGCATATCAATTCACAAGCCCATCCCTAATGAGATGATAAGTTATGTCCTGGGTGTGAACATTCTCTCTATATTCTACAGATAGACATTGTCCAAGAAAACCAAAGTGTACTTTTAATAAATAACACAATCTCAGTTGTATAATTACATTTACCTAATTTGTTAAATAGTTGCTAATTAATATCTTTTCAGCACATTTCAGATATTCAGGTGCTTCTTTTCAAAAGGCCAACCCCATGCAGTAGGCACCCCTGATGAACAACAGGTGACATAAAGGGAAGTAACATAGAAAGTGTATTGATTTTATACAGTCTGTTCAGACTGGAGGAACTATAATGAGATGAGGTGAAGTAAAACAAAAATCAAAAAGATGGAACCAAATTCTCCATGTAGAATGAGAAATTGTGACTTCCTTCTTTTACACCTAAGAATTTTGTTTTACTTAAAGCATAACTAATCAAATTTATATACTGTAAAACCTGGCCGGCCAATAAATAAAGCTGAGGACACCGAATTCAAAAGACCGGGAGAAGGTAGCAATGGGGCAACTAGAGGAAACAAAGACATTATGTGAGGTAAGTATGTCATAACATGCAAAAGTGAGGTGTGTACTTGTATATTATGGCAAGAGCCCTGTCGACACTTTTGTTTAATTCCACTATAAACGGATTATGTATATATATGCCCTGGGGGACTGCCTAAACATCCCTTTCTCAATTTTTTTAAAAAACTAAAAAGATCCTTGGTGTCAGTTGCAACTTATCAATGAGACAGAATTTTCTTCTTGGTCAAGCAACCCTTAGCAATAATGGATCCCTGGTTGAGAGAAGCTCATCTTCATCTAGATCAATTCTCTTCTTATTGTAACTAAGTGTTCAGCAGTTAAGGAATGATTCGTTTTGACCAATGGGGACAATCTGGTTTTCCATTTGCAATACTAAGGTTAAGGCTTACTTTTTTTTCAATAAGTCCTCATTAATCTAAAACCATTGTGAACAATGTTAATAGAAGGCATAAAACATAGGCAAAAGGTAAAAACCCACAAGAACCTACAGACAATGTTATATTTTTTTTGTTTTTTCTCAATAAATTATCTGGTTATTTTTCCCTTTTGTTTAAAAATCGAGCAGCGCTGCTTATTTTTTAAACAGTGTTTTTTATTTGATGTTCTATCAAAGCTAAGGTGGCAGTGGTCTGTTTTTTTGTATTTCAGTCCCTAAACACATTTCTCTGTGGCGCTGTTATTTTTATTAATCTTAACATTTTGATATCCTTGTTGGGTTATGATAACTAGCTACCATGGAAGTATTTGGGAATATGAAGAAAAGGGTGGTAGATTTAGAGGAAGTTTCTAGTTTCCACCAAGGAACACCTGGGATAGACTTAGAAAACTATTTTAAACAGTTGAAACATCTCATGGAAAAACAAATTAAGATTTGGTGGGAGGTGAACATTCTGGAATTATATATTAAGGAGAGGAGAACATGAAGGAGGTGGAGATGAGACACCAGAAAAACAGACCAGTGCTTCTCATAACAGTATTTTATGTAATGTTCTATCAAAGCTAGAGTGGCAGTGGTCTGTTTTATTGGTATTTAGGTCTCTAAACTATACTAAACTTTTTTGTGGTCCCTTTGGTTTTATTAATCTTAGTTCTCCCTCTTGTATTAGTTATTCATTATACAATGCAGTAAAACATAAATATTAGAAAACAAATAATTTTCAATTTCATAGTAAATATGGTGGAAAGTTTATTTCAAAACTCAGTAATGTTTTTAAAGTATTAGGATTAAATATGCTGAAACCAAATCACCTATTCTCTAGAAAACCTGTTTATATGTAAATCAGCAAGAACAATGGCGGGTTATTTACACATCATTTACATGAGAAGTCAGCCAATGGAAAGCCTTCGTTCTCTGTCTTCCCCGCCCATCTCCCTTATATAAAGGGGACCTCTCCCTCCTCTGATCAGTAGCTCTACTTTCAGAGATCCCTGAACACTCATCTATTACAGCCTAGCTGGAGATTTGGTGACATTGTCTGGTGTTGATCTACAGAGGAACTTAATACTTTGAGAAACAAATCCAACTTCATCACCGCTGAATCCTCTCCACATTAAGGTAAGGTTACATTCATCTAACCAATCAATGTATCTTTCTTATTTAATGAGCATACTGATAATAATTCTTCAGAGGTTTATGAGGTGTATTTAATAAACATATAAAACCTAAGTATGAAAAACTGATGAAAGGGACAATGAGTGGAGGTTCAGGACAGGATAATATGTAATAGAATGTATACAGAAGACAGGATAGACATTGGAGGCTTGCCATGATCAGCCTGATGAAAAAGTTGTTAGTAATACATTATATGCAATATGGGGCAGTAATTTGTGTGATGTAATACAAAATGAAACAAATGTTTGGGTAGCCAAGTAATGTATAGTTGTTATAAATCTCCTATTACAAGTATATTACAATCTGTACAAAACAAATGACTGAAAAGTGTTGAGTTCTTTGCTATGAAAAATTCCCTCTCACCAAAACCAGAGTACAACATTTTACATAATGATCTCTCTGACAATTGAGTGTTTGGATGTTATGACATCACTCATGGTTATTGCGGGTCATTCTGGGACTTCAGTTTGGGGAGAATGATTTAGGGAACAGTCACTAATATCTTCTGATGGCTTTAGCATGGCCTCTGACATCTTGTACTGGGTACAAAAGGTGAGGCAACTAGTTTCCTTAGTCATAGTTCTGATTCAATTTACACTTCTTACTTGGCTGAGCTCTGTGTTCATCCTCCTGACTTTATGTAAGGAAACTGGAAAGTTGAGACAGCTGGTCGGCAAAAAAAAAGAAGAGAATCTCTTGCAGGTCATCTTATGGTATGTTTGGTCTTTTTATGGCAGTACCTGCCAGAAATATAAGATTTACCCAAATTCTTCTGGCAGCAGATACACCTTTCCACCTGCTGGCCAAAGTTTATTACATTTCTTTCCTGAAGATCACTTGGAGGTAAAATTACTCTTTTGACCCCCCCGGTTACCCAGACGGCCCCCACCCATGACTGAACTGATAACTATTGGATATATTGTGGTACCTATTTATTGTTAAAAGTCTTGGCTTTTCTATTTGCTTTTATAATTGATAAAGTTATAAATTTGCTTGATAATTGTCTTGTATATGAATCGCCGTATTTCTATATTCAGGTCCTTTTAACTGTACTCCATACATTTCTGTTGTTCTGTTCAAACTCTCACTTAACTTATTCCTGAGTCACATTCATTAATAAGGGGAGCTTTATTGAGCATTTCATATTTATAGGTATATAAATGCTAGTAATACCCTGTAGTATTCATATTTTACACATTTCTAATGTTTCTCTTAAAAGATTTGTTTTCTTCTTGTAAGAAGTTTTCTTTTTTTTTCTCCCCAGGACACTATGGCCTCCGTTGTTCATAATGTGGAAGGTGTTCTGGACAGAATGGTCTCCTCCTATTCAAAAGGTCTACAGGAGGTCGACTTACAGGAGTACTTCCTCAAGGTGAAGGAACTTGGAGAAGGAGGCTATGGAAGAGTATTATCGGCAAACCACAGGATAACAGGTCAGTGAATTAATATAACTAACAATTCAATATCATCTACAATTATTTATATATATAAAACGTTTAAAACATTATTTAATGTTGGTAGAATTATTTAGGTAACTAAGCAATAGGCTGGGTCTTGGGAAGAGTTATGTAAATATTAAAATACTTTGATGGGTACATATCTGTCTGGAGGAGTAGACTGTATTTGCATGCATACTGCCCTAGATAATGGTCACGTGTGATGCTGATCCTCCATTATCAAAAGAAAAGGCATCCAATGAATGAAAGGGGTGGGCTAGGATCAGTCAGGCTGGGGAGGATATGATGCTAATAGAGATGGGCATCACTCAGTCAGGAAACAAGATGGGGTCTGTTTGACTTGCTGCAGCTTCTAATGCACATTGAGAAAAACTTGCAGTGTGCGGTGAAATCAGAGTAATCCCCCGTACACATGACCGGTTTTCCTGGCAGGAAAACTGCCATGAGAGCTTTTGGCTGGGAATCCCGGCCATATATATGCTCCATCGCAGTTTTCCCAACAGGAAAACCACCGGGAATCCCAGAAGGAAAAAAGAGAACATGTTCTCCTTTTTCCCGCCGGGATTCCTGGCGTTTTTTAAGGCGGCAGTTTCCCTATGGGGAAAACCTGCGGTGGAGCGTACACACGGCCCGGGTTTCCGACCAAAGCTTTCATGGCAGTTTTCCTGTTGGAAAACCCAGCCGTGTGTAGGGGGAAAAAAGCTACCGAGCAGGCATTACAGATTTCAGTACGGCTTGTAAGGCTGAAATATAGCTTTAAATGAAGCATAATACATTCTCAAATATTTTATTAAGATCGGTTGCTCCAAGATTGAGATATTTCATAAAAAATTACCAGCTATAAATTTCTAATTTTGTAATCTAAGTTTTTTTCCGTTTATTTTTCAGGTCAAAAAATGGCATTGAAGATCATGGATAAAAACAGAATTAGCCAGCGGTCTTTCCTTCAGGAGTTCAGTATTTCATACTTACTTTCTTCTCATCCCAACATCATCGGATGTTATGGCATCGCCTTCACCACCATCGATTACTTCGTCTTTGTCCAAGAACTGGCCCCTGTTGGTGATCTGTGCTCCATGATTTTACCACATGTAAGTACATTAAGGTTTCAGTATACCCATATGTTTAAGTTTTGATAAAGAAATGTTATAACAAATAGTTTGAATTTCCCATCACTGTACCATCGCCGGGACATTTAGCGAAAGAGAATCTCTTTTGGGGGAACACATACAATCCAATAATAGAATCCAACCCTAGTCTAAAACTAAAAAAATAAATATGGCCATACATATACTTTAACTGATTGTGAATTTCTCTTCTACCCTACAGTATTTAACATCTATTTTGTATTTTGATTTCTTGTTTTTCCTAGGTGGGAATTCCAGAAGATTCTGTTAAAAGGTGTGCTGTACAGATCTCCAATGCTCTCGAATTCATGTCCGAGAAAGGACTTGTTCATATGGATTTGAAGCCAGAAAACATTTTGGTGTTTGACAAGGACTGTCACTCCATCAAGATCACAGACTTTGGCCTTGCTAAGGTCAAAGGAACAGTGATAACCTCCAGGTCTGGCAGCAAATTCTACATGGCCCCAGAATTGCGTGACATAACCATCTCAGATGGACTGGTTGTAGATGGAAGCCTGGATGTGTGGTCGTTTGGTTTCATCATCTACTGCCTACTCACAGGGGAGTTTCCATGGACGGTAGCCACCCTTGATGATTAAGCATTTAAACGTTTTGTTGACTGGCAAAACAATTTTCATATATACAATCCTCCTGAAGCATGGAGAAAGATTCCCACTGGAATACAAAGGATGTTTATCAATCTTTTGGCCATTGACTATATGAAGAGAAGTAAAGCTACAGAAATCCTGAAATATATGAGTGAAATTTGGAAGGAAGACACCCCAGATGTAGCCACAGGACAAGAAGATGAGGATCCAATCAAAAGCAGTTCTGTACTATCTGAGGAATCCATGACTTCCCACTTGAACACCTCACAGGGTAGTGTTTCCATCACATCCTTGTCTTACCTTTTGACCACAGACTCTTCTGTATCTCAGTCTGAGATGACTCCAGAGCCACAGAAGGACAACATGGAAGAGGCAGTAATCATATTTGATGATGAATTTTCCTTACATGTTGGTGCAGAGGTAGACATTGAAGGAACATGAATTGGTGAGTGATGGAGCATCTAAAGAAACATCACATACATCCAACTTTCTGAGGTACGTGGCTTCCTCAATTCGCTATTCAATGTTTTAGCGTCATGTCACACTAGCAACTCTTCACTAAGTCATTTGTTTTTGCACCACAATATGTGCCAGTGGTCTTGTTCAGTCATGCAGAGTCCCTCAGGGGTCTCCCTTGTCGCCAGTACTATTCAATATCTATCTCCGCCCTCTCCTGGAAATTATCAGTAACCAGAACTTACTCTACCATTCCCACGCGGATGACACCTAACTCTACTTTCACATCAGCAACAAAAAGGATCATTATCTCGGACTAGAGAAATGCCTTGTTCTGATAGAAAATTGGAAGACAGAGAGTTACCTTAAACTCAATGGCTCAAAAACAGAACTCCTTCTGTTCCACGCCAAACGAAAGAGACCTGCCGTGACAACATGGACACCCCCGCCCATTTTGGGACAAACCATCACCCTCAGCACCAAAGTCAAAAGTCTTGGAGTCACTTTTGACTCCGAAATGACAATGGATGCACAAATAAGCTCAGTAGTCAGCGGATCTCACCATTTGCTGTGCCTGCTACGTAGATGCATTCCTTTTATCCCAAAAGAAGACATAGCAGTCGTGGTTGGAACGATAATCAACTCCAGACTCGACTATGCAAACGCCCTTTACCTTGGACTCCCAAAGTACCAAATTGATCGTCTACAAGTCGTCCAGAATACGGCGGCATAACTTGTAACAGGAAAAAAACCCTGGGAATCATTCTCCCCTCTCTTAGATCTCATTGGCTGCCAGTAAAAGACAGAATAACATTTAAGGCACTTTGTCTGACGCATAAGTGTGTTCAAGGAAGTGCGCCCCAATATTTACGTGACAAATTAAAAGGTCACAACCCCAATCACGTCCTCCGTTCTACCAACTAAAATCTACTCCAGATACCCAAGGCCAGATACAAGTCCAAAGGTGTACGAAGATTTGCAGTCCAAGGACCTAGACTGTGGAACGCTTTACCAACCAGCATCCGAGCGGAAGTGAATCACGAGGCCTTCAGAAGAAAACTCAAAACCCACCTGTTCTGAAGGCAACGTGTAGGAGGAAATGGATACCAAGCGCCCCGAGGCAATTCAGTTCACATGTGTTGCGCTATATAAGTTTTCCACTCACTCACTCACACTCCTATCCTTCCAAACCAAACTCAGCTCTGCTACCTCCTCACTCCCTACTCCTTCTATTGCCCATGATCTTCCTTAGCACATTCAACATTGCTTCATCCTCTTCTTCCTTCTTAACTTCCTCTAACCTTGGCCCACCAAATCGAACCCTCCTTACAGGCCCACCCCCCCCACCCACACACTAGATTGTATTTTTTTTGTCCCCCCCAATCCCTTTTTGTTAAAAAATGTACCCAGTGTCTCATTTGCAAAAACAAGAGCGTGGTCAGTGGGGATTAGGACCTGAAAACGTTTGGTAAATTCCATTTTTTTTACTTTTCACAGGGCTGGGAGAAGGTAGTTACAGATAAGCATTAAATGGTGACATTTCTGTATTGGGTTTTCATCTAATGCTGCGTACATACGCTCGGAATTTACGACAACAAATTTTCGATGGGAGCTTTTTGTGTAGGTTCCATCCGACATTTGCTGTCGGAATTTCCGACACCAAAAATGTAAGTTCTTGAACTTTAACACTGCCTAAAAAGGTCTTGTACTGTGTCTTTTCTCTATTATTTTTGCATTAGAAGGAGCTCCCCCTCCAGATTACTCCGAGTTTCAAAGAATGAAAATTGTTGGCACCCGCTTAGCTGGTGTCTCTGTGACTCTAGTTGCCATGACTAAGCTCTGAGGGGCGGAGTGAAATGCATTGAGGCCGTGGCCTGGTGGGAGCCCAGGCTGGGGTTGTCCCTCTCATAACCATCACAGGACACCATGGATGTGCAGAGCCAGGGATCCTGATCACCTCCCCAGAGTGGATTAAAATTTAAAAAAATAAGTTGTGGTTGTTGGTTTTTGTTTACATTTTTTTGTACATTTCTTTCTTTGCTACTTTCACCAGTCATCATGGGTGGAAGGAAAGAAAATGTATCAAACAGTTAGTGTTGATGGGGAATCCCTCACACCGGACCAAGTGGCGGCTCAATAATTTGGGGGGGGGGCAACAAAAAAACTTCTTCCCCCGCTCACTCGCACAGCTGCCACAAACCCCCGCGGGAGACAGATAGGAAGGCGGCTTTACCTTAGGAGATGACGAGGATGGAGGATGAGCGGTAGGGCTGCTGTTCCTCGCTCCAGCCGAGGGAAGAGCTGGGACTTCTCCTCCCGACCGAACAGACGTTGCTTCTTCTCCTGGCTGAACAGGAAGTGGGTCCTGACACTCAATTGGCTGGGAGTCTTAAGACGATGGTGACGATACCTCACATGTGTGATTTGAACACCATTTACATATGCGGGCGCGACTTCCGTATGCGTTTTCTTCGCAGGGATAGGGGCGCTTTAAAAAATGATTTTTTTTCTTATTTATTGCAATTTTTTTTATATTTTTACATTAAGTTTTTTAAAAATAAAAAATTATGAATTCTGTATTTTTTTTTATCTGGCGCCATTGGCAGCCGAGTAAACCGGAAGTGAAGTTGTGATGTCGCTTCTGTGTTTACAGAGAGAAGACTGGAACCAACCCATTTATGGCTTTTTGAGAGTCTGTGTCTAGGCGCCAGAAGTGGTGCATCAGTGGCTCCTGCTGGGACGGGAGGCCCGGTAAGAGCGGCAGGAGGGAGGATGTCCACTCCCATTTCTCCAGGATAACAACCGAGCAGCTTTTAACCACATTGGTTGTTATCTTTGGAAAGCTGATCGCTGGCATCATCCCGGTATAAACCCTAAAGCCGAGGACGCATATGTGCGTACGCTCGGTTAATAGTGTTTTTTTTTATGGCAACTCTTGCACAGGTTACTAATTTAATCAGTTGTGTCTCTCCCAATTCTCGGGCAATCATTCAAATCTGACATTCCCTGATGGCCACAGTTGGACACCACTAGTCCAAACAATGGAGGTTGGCTTCCATAAACATGACATTGTGATGGAAACTGTATTCGCAGTCACACCTCAGCCAGGTATTCCCCATCCTCTTTAACATATCAATTCACAATCCCATCACCATTGAGAGTTCCCTGGTGTTAACCTTCTCTCTATATTCTGCAGCTGGATAGTCAATGTTAAAGTTTGAAGTAAAACCAAAGTGTATTTAGTGAATAACACAAACTCCATTGTATTAATACATTTACCTAAATATTTAAATAGTTGCTATTTTATATTTTTCACTATATTTTAGATTTTCTTGTTTTAGTGACCGTTACCATTCAGAAAGCATCCCTAATAAACAACAGGTGACATAAAGGAAGCTCCATAGCAAAGATATTGTTTTTATGTAGTCTATTCAGACTAGAAGAACTATATTGAGATGAGGGGATGTAAAGCAAAATTAATAGGATGGAATCACATTCTCTCTATGCAATGAGCAAATATGGCTACCTTTATATGCACATCATTTTTTTTTATAATTAAACCTTAGCTAAACAACTAAAAATTGCTAGCACATATTTTTATGTCAGATCCGACTCACAATGGTTCTTTCACCATGGAAGCTTCTTCCTTGCCTGTGAGATTGTTTTCTATTTGTAGACTGACTGCCATACAGAGCAACTCGGCATGCAATCTCTGTATAATATGAGTAAGTGGTGGAACGTACTTACATCATACATGGCAAGCCGATAGAGAATACTAAAGACTCCGGACACAGAAGACCGGGAGAAGACGGCATCTGCCATATTTTGTAAATATGATGTGTGAATACTTACACATTATGGCACGAGACCTGGGGACTCTTATGTTTAGTTCTACTTTAAGCGGAGAAGTTTCATATATAAAATGGTTTAATAAGATCCTTCCTTCTCAACCTTTTCCACATAGAGAAAGTCGTGAAATAACATTCAAGTCTCAGAGAACCCCCAGCTAATGATTGCTATATCTACAGCTCTGTGTGTGATGGTCAGTAGGAAGAATGTTCCTTACATTTGAGGTCAGTGGGAACCCCACTTACAGAAAGCTAGAAAGATCATTGGTGCCAGTGGCAATATATTTTGTGCTACTGTGAGTAGATAGTATGTGTTCAAGGTGTGTGTTGGTATCTGAGCTGCAGAATCTGAATATTGATCACTGTGCATCAATAATGAATAAATGTATATAAAGTGATATCGCGCTCAAGAAAATACATCAATCACAAACACATGCAGAAAAAATGACTGAACGGCAGATAAGAGTAACCAGTGAAAGTAAATAAAAAGGTGATCACTGAAAAATGAAACTGTGCCAAAAAGGAGGTACTTAAAAATAAGTGCCTAAACCCCGGTAACAGGTGACTGAAACAAAAATTATATAAATATTAGCAAAAATATTAATAACGGTAGTCACTATAACAATAGTAATAAAAAAATATATTATTGGCAATATATTATTGAGGCAGACATTGCTCCTTTTATCAAGGAACCCTTCCCATTGATGTGGAGATCTTTATACCTACCTTACTTACACGCTTAATGATACATAAAATAAGTGATTAAAACCTATTGGGCATACCCAGGCTTGGAATTGTAAACAAGGTAAAAGACACCAGCAAAATAAATAAATACATAAAAAACTCAGTTATAACCTAATAAACGTGGTATTGGTAACCAAGGCTTAAGAATACTTATGTTGTGGGAGCTGGAGAGTGTGAAGTAGACATCTGAGGACTTTCCTCTTTGCACAGAACTCGGAAGAGAGATATTCAGAAGTAAAATAGTGTGTATTTTGGAGGCATTGCTGATGACCCAACAGTATCCCTGGAGTCTTTAGTATTCTCTATCGGCTTGCCATGTATGATGTAAGTACATTCCAGCACTTACTCATATTATACAGAGATTGCATGCTGAGTTGCAAATATCCCACACCTTGGAGAACTTGTGTGGGCAACCGCTAGATTCGTAAGTAAATGTATACAATGGACCATTGGAATAGACGTCCAATAATCTGAAGTAGGTGCCTGGGGAGATTTCCTATAATACTAAGGTTAAGGCTTTCTTTATACCATGACAAAATCTAGTGTTGTGTTATTGTTTTTTATTTGTTTAATTATGGCAACTCTTGTACAGGTTACTAATGTTCCCACCTATGTGTGTTCCAATACTGAGACAATGATGCAAATTTGGTATTCCCTGAGAGCCACAATAGGACACCATTCTTCCCAACAATGGAGGTTGGCTTCCATAAACATGGTCATTGTGATGGAAACAGTATCAGCAGTCACACCTCAGCCGGTATTCTACCTCCTCTTTAGCATATCAATTCAATATCAATGTGATGATAAGTTATGTCCTGGGTGTGAACATTCTCTTTATATTCTACAGATAGACATTGTCCAGGAAAACCAAAGTGTGCTTTTAATAAATAACCCAATCTTTTTTTTTTTTTTTTTAAATTCTTTATTTTCTCAACAGCATTAATATTATACAATAACATACATGCGTGCATTGACAATTTCGTTCTACTAATGCTACTAATATTCTCTTCAACATTTGCCAGCCAATACCCCATCTCCCCACAGTTGCATTATTCTAACATGGCATACTTATATTCATCTTTAACTATTATATTCTCATAGTTCTAATACAACTCTGTTATTATTCCCTAACACCAAATGCGGTACATTTTCTTTAACTAGGATGAAACCCCAGTAATCCTCCCCGCCAGATATAAATAAATAAATTAAACAAACAAACAGAAAAAAATATATATTAATTGAAATGAGAATAAGAAATTGAGTATTAAGCTCTCTCCCTCCTCCCCACCCCCCCACATACCCACCTACGAATTTTGTTCCCTATGTTTAATATATGGTGCCCAAACCTCTCGATATTTTTCTTCTTGCTATCTCAGTATCATGGTTAGATTTTCCATTTGCTGGATCTCCGCTATTCTCCCCATCCATTGTATTTTAGTTGGGGCTATCGCACTTTTCCAAAGGATCGGGATGCAAGCTTTCGCTGCCGTGAGTAAGTGCCTTACAAGATAATTTTTATATTTTTCATTAGATAAGGGGATATCGTGCAACAAAAAGGCTGATGGATTTTCTCCAAGAGACACATCTGTAATTTCTTTAACCGTTTCAGACACCATTTTCCAAAATTCTTTGAGTCTGGGGCATTCCCAAAATATATGAAGTATAGTACCCTCTGCATTCCGACAGTGCCAGCATTGATTGGATACTTGTGGGAATATCCGATTCAGCACTGCCGGAGTTCTATACCACCTGGTCAAGATTTTATACCCTCCTTCCTGGTACTTAGTTGCCATTGACGCTTTGTGTGCAAATAACAATATCTTCTTTTTCTGTATCTCCGTGAAAGTAGTACCCAAGTCTCTCTCCCATGCTTGTAAAAAAGACAGTTCTTGAGGGGCTTCTAAATCTATCAACAGGGCATACATAACTGAGAGTGAGTGTCTAAGTGGCTCTCTCTTTAAACATATCTGTTTAAACCCAGATGGTATGCGTGTTCCTGGTATGCGTTGCCTAAGTGACTGTAAGAAGGCATTGAGCTGTAATCGCCTAAAAGGATCAAGAACTTCCGAGAACGCTCTTTCAATCTCCTCCCTAGTCATTACCCGGTTTTCTCTTGAAAAGTGTATTAACCTACTAATTCCTTGCCGCCTTAATTCTTTAAAACCCTGATCTGTCAGACCCGGCTCAAAACTTGGAGTCCCCAGGATTGGGATCATAGGACTTGGATGTGTCGACATCTTTGTTTTCTTAAATATTTTTTTTATCGTCTGAATCGTGGCCCCCACAGTGGGGTGTCTCTTCGCCTCCTGTGGTATCTCAGCTTCTGAAAGCCATACTATTCCTTCCAAAGGTATAGCAGTTATAGTTTGTTCCAACTGTATCCATGGCTTTTCCTCCTGCACTGTACACCAACCCACTACCCATGTCAGGTGCGTTGCTTCGTAATAGCTCACCGGATCCGGGAGACCTACCCCTCCTCGTTCTTTAGGTAGAGTCAAGATAGCTCTACGTACTCTCGGGGACTTCCCTGCCCAAATGAATCTTACAAATCTTGACCTTAGGTCTTTCAGGAAGCCTACAGATAACTTAATGGGTAAAGTCTGGAACAAGTACAACAATCTCGGCATTATGTTCATTTTGATGATATTCATTTTTCCAAACCAGGTAAATATCTCTTTATCCCACCTCTGGAAGTCCAATTTAATTTGTCGAATCAATGGTATATAATTAAGTTCGAACACTCGATTAAGCCTGTTTGGTATTTTAGTCCCCAGATAACATATATGTGAGTCTGTCCATTTGAAACTGAAACTGTCCGCAAGCTGTTGTTTTAATGTTACATTCATTTCCACTCCCATTGCTTCGGACTTGCTGTAGTTCACTTTGAAATTAGACATCTCCCCATATCTACGTAGTTCCAACAGCAATGGCGGCAGAGATATCACTGGTGAAGTTATAAAAAACAGCAAGTCATCCGCATAGGCTGCCAGTTTATGTTCCCTACCTTTTGTTAGGATGCCCCTAATATCGGTATTGGCACGTACTGTTCTTAAAAAGGGTTCTACTGTAAGAATAAATATGATAGGTGAGAGTGGACTTTCCTGACGAGTTCCATTGCCTATTGGAAACGATTCGGACATAGCATCGTTCACCTTCTCTCTTGCTCTTGGGCAAAAATTATATAAATATTAGCAAAAATATTAATAACAGTAGTCACTATAACAATAGTAATAAAAATATATTATTGGCAATATATTATTGAGGCATTCCTTTTATCAAGGAACCCTTCCCATTGATGTGGAGATCTTTATACCTACCTTACCTACCTTACTTACACGCTTAATTATACATAAAATAAGTGATTAAAACCTATTGGGCATACCCAGGCTTGGAATTGTAAACAAGGTAAAAGACACCAGCAAAATAAATAAATACATAAAAAACTCAGTTATAACCTAATAAACGTGGTATTGGTAACCAAGGCGTAAGAATACTTATGTTGTGGTAGCTGGAGAGTGTGAAGTAGACATCTGAGGACTTTCCTCATTGCACAGAACTCGGAAGAGAGATATTCAGAAGTAAAATAGTGTGTATCTTGGAGGCATTGCTGATGGCCCAACAGTATCCCTGGAGTCTTTAGTATTCTTTATCGGCTTGCCATGTATGATGTAAGTACATTCCAGCACTTACTCATATTATACAGAGATTGCATGCCGAGTTGCAAATATCCCACAACTTGGAGAACTTGTGTGGGCAACCCCTAGATTCGTAAGTAAATGTATACAATGGGACCATTGGAATAGACGTCCAATAATCTAAAGTAGGTGCCTGGGGAGATTTCCTATAATACTAAGGTTAAGCTTTCTTTATACCATGACAACATCTAGTGTTGTGTTATTGTTTTTTATTTGTTTAATTATGGCAACTCTTGTACAGGTTACTAATGTTCCCACCTATGTGTGTTCCAATACTGAGACAATAATGCAAATTTGGTATTCCCTGAGAGCCACAATAGGACACCATTCTTCCCAACAATGGAGGTTGGCTTCCATAAACATGGTCATTGTGATGGAAACAGTATCAGCAGTCACACCTCAGCCCGCTATTCTACCTCCTCTTTAGCATATCAATTCAATATCAATGAGATGATAAGTTATGTCCTGGGTGTGAACATTCTCTCTATATTCTACAGATAGACATTGTCCAGGAAAACCAAAGTGTGCTTTTAATAAATAAAACAATCTCAGTTGTATTATTACATTTACCCAAATTGTTAAATAGTTGCTAATTAATATTGTTTCACCACATTTCAGATATTCAGGAGTTTCTTTTCAAAAGGCCAACCCCATGCAGTAGGCATCCCTGATGAACAACAGGTGACATAAAGGGAAGTAACATAGAAAGTGTATTGATTTTATACAGTCTGTTCAGACTGGTGGAACTATAATGAGATGAGGTGAAGTAAAACAAAAATCAAAAAGATGGAACCAAATTCTCCATGTAGAATGAGAAATTGTGACTCCCTTCTTTTACACATAAGCTTTTTGTTTTACTTAAATCTTAACTAATCAAATTTATATACTGTAAAACCTGGCCGGACAATAAATAAAGCTGAGGACACCGAATTCAGAAGACCGGGAGAAGGTAGCAATGGGGCAACTAGAGGAAACAAATACATTATGTGAGGTAAGTATGTCATAACATGCAAAAATGAGGTGTGTATTTGTATATTATGGCAAGAGCCCTGTCGACACTTTTGTTTAATTCCACTATAAACGGATTATATATATATATGCCCTGGAGGACTGCCTAAACATCCCTTTCTCAATTTTTTTAAAAATCTAAAAAGATCCTTGGTGTCAGTTGCAACTTATCAATGAGACATAATTTTCTTCTTGGTCAAGCAACCCTTAGCAATAACGGAACCCTGGCTGAGAGAAGCTCATCTTTATCTAGATCAATTCTCTTCTTATTGGAACTAAGTGTTCAGCAGTTAAGGAATGATTTGTTTTGGCCAATGGGGACAATCTGGTTTTACATTTGAAATACTAGGGTTAAGGCTTACTTTTTTTTTCAATAAGTCCTTATTAATCTAAAGCCATTGTGTACAATGTTACTAGAAGGCATAACACATAGGCAAAAGGCAAAAACCCACAAGAACCTACACACAATGTTATATTTTTTTGTTTTTTCTCAATAAATTATCTGGTTATTTTTCCCTTTTGTTTAAAAAATGAGCAGCCCTGCTTATTTTTTAAACAGTGTTTTTTATTTGATGTTCTATCAAAGCTAGGGTGGCAGTGGTCTGTTTTTTTTTTGTATTTCAGTCCCTAAACACATTTTTCTGTGGCGCTGTTATTTTTATTAATCTTAACATTTTGATATCCTTTTTGGGTTATGATAACTAGCTGCCATGGAAGTATTTGGGAATATTGAGAAAAGGATGGTAGTTATAGAGGAAGTTTAAAAATTCCCACCAAGTAACACCTGGGATAGACTTAGAAAACGATTTTAAACAGTTTAAACATCTAATGGAAAAAACAAATTAAGATTTGGTGGGAGGTGAACATTCTGGAATTATATATTAAGGAGAGGAGAACATGAAGAAGGTGGAGATGGGACACCAGAAAAACAGACCAGTGCTTCTCATAACAGTATTTTATTTAATGTTCTATCAAAGCTAGAATGGAAGTGGTCTGTTTTATTTTTGGTATTTAAGTCTCTTTTTTGTGTCGCTGTTGTTTTTTTTTAACCTTAGTTCTCCCTCTTGTATTAGTTATTCAGTATACAATCCAGTAAAACATATATATTAAAAAACAAAATTACTTTTCCATTTGATAGTTTATATGGTGGAAAGTTTCATTTTAAAACTCAGTAAAGTTTTTAAAGTATTAGGATTAAATATGCTGAAACCCAATCACCTATTCTCTAGAAAACCTGTTTATATGCAAATCGGCAAAAACAATGCAGGTTATATACACATCATTTACATGAGAAGTCAGCCAATGGAAAGCCTCATTCTCTGCCTTCCCCGCCCATCTTCCTTTTATAAAGGGGACCTCTCCCTCCTCTGATCAGTAGCTCTACTTTCAGAGATCCCAGTACACTCATCTATTACAGCCTAGCTGGAGATTTGGTGACGTTGTCTGGTGTTGATCTGCAGAGGAACTTAATACTTTGAGAAACAAATCCAACTTCATCACCCCTGAATCCTCTCCACATTAAGGTAAGGTCACTTTCATCTAACTAATCTATTGAGTGCTCGGATGTTATGACATCACTCATGATTATTGTGGGTCATTCTGAGACTTCATAGTCTTGGGGAAAATGTTTTAGGGAAGAGTCATTAATATAAAGATAACGTTTTTTCTTAATGTAACAAGTTTTCTGTTTTTGCTCTCCAGTACACTATGGCCTCCGTTGTTGATGATGTGGAAGGACTTCTGGATAGAATGGCCGCCTTCTTTTCCCAAGGGCTGCAGAATGTAGACTTAGAGGAGCACTTCTTCAATGTGAAGGAACTTGGAGAAGGAGGCTATGGAAGAGTATTATCGGCAAACGAAAAGATAACAGGTCAGTGAATTATTCTAACCAACATTTCAATATCGTCTGTGATCATTTATGTATATGTATGTAAATTTGATCTGTAATCTATAGACTTTATATTTATTACATCTCTTTAAGTATAAACTGTGTAAAGTATGAATTTATGTTGGTAGAATTATTTAGGTAACTAAGCAATTGGCTGGGTCTTGGGAAGAGTTATACAAATATCACAACACTATGATGGGTACATATCTGTCTGGAGGAGTAGACTGTATTTTCATGCAGACTGCCCTAGATAATGGTCACATGTGATGCTGATCCTCCATGATTAAAAGAACAGAAATCCAATGAATGAAAGGGGTGGGCCAGGAATAGTCAGGCTGGGGAGGATATGATACTAATAATGACGGACGTCCCCCAGCCAGGAAACAACTTGGGGGTCTGTCTGACTTGTTGGAGCTTCTAATGCACATTGGAAAAAAATGAGAGTAGGAAATCTCAGTCCAGGAGAGTTTCTTTAGTACAGGAGTGGTTCCTGTACAGCTGACTGCTGGTAAGGATTGCATTTAGCTTTAATACTTATTATTAATACTTAATACTTAGCATAATACATTCTCAAATATTTTAATAAGATCTGTTGCTCCAAGGTTGAGATTTTCAAGTGGGCTTAAAAAATAACCAGCTAAAAAATTGCCAATTCTTAATCCAAGTAAAATTATTAATTTTTTTTTTTTTACAGGTCAAATCATGGCATTGAAGATTATGGATAAAAAGAGAACCAGACAGCAGTCTTTTCTCCAGGAGTTTAGCATTTCATACTTACTTTCTTCTCATCCCAATATCATCGGATGTAATGGCATCGCCTTCACCACCATCAACTACTTTGCCTTTGCCCAAGAACTGGCCCCTGTTGGTGATTTGTCCTCCATAATTTTACCACATGTAAGTACATTACATTTTCGGTATGCTCATTTTTTGGGGGGATTTTGGTAAAGAAGTGTTACAACTAATATTTTGAATTTCCCATCACTTTTTCCTAATGATGGTGAAAAGTTATGACCATACATATAATTTAACTGATTCTGAATCTCTCTTTAAATTCCACCAAATTGTATTTTAACTTCTCTTTTGTATTTTGATATTTTGTTTTCCTAGGTGGGAATTCCAGAAGATGCAGTCAAGAGGTGTTCTGTACAGATCTCCAATGCTCTTGAATTCATGTCCGAGAAAGGACTTGTTCATATGGATTTGAAGCCCGAAAACATTTTAGTGTTTGACCAGGACTGTCACTCCATCAAGATCACAGACTTTGGCCTTGCTAAAGTCAAAGGGACAGTTATAACCTCCGGGTGTGGCAGCAAATCTTACATGGCCCCAGAATTAGGTGACATAACCGTCTCAGATGGACTGGTTGTAGATGGCAGCCTGGATGTGTGGTCGTTTGGTCTCAACATCTACTGCCTACTCACAGGGGAGTTTCCATGGCAGGTGGCCACCCTTGAAGATGAAGGATATAAATGTTTTGTTGACTGGCAGAACAATTTTCATATGGACAATCCTCCTGAAGCATGGAGAAAGATTCCCACTGGGATACGAAGGATGTTTATCGATCTTTTGGCCATTGACTATATGAAAAGATGTAAAGCTACAGAAATCCTGAAATATGTGAGTGAAAGCTGGAAGGAAGATTCTCCAGATGCAGCCACAGGACAAGAAGATGAGGATCCCATGAAAAGCAGTTCTGTACAATCTGAGGAATCCATGACTTCCGACCTGAACACCTCACAGGGTAGTGTTTCCATCACATCCTTGTCTTACCCTTTGACCACAGACTCTTCTGGATCTCAGTCTGAGATGACTCCAGAGCCACATAAGGACAACATGGAAGAGGCACTTATCATATTTGATGATGAATTTTCGTTACATGTTGGTGCAGAGGTAGACATTGAATGAACACCAATTCATGAGTGATGCTGCATCAGAAAGAACATATGGCCAACTTTCTCAGGTATGTGGCTTTCTCAATTCACTATTCAATGTTTTATGGTCATGTCACACAGAAAGAACATATGGCCAACTTTCTCAGGTATGTGTCTTTCTTAATTCACTATTCAATGTTTTATGGTCATGTCACACTACCAGTTCTACACTAAGTCATTACTTTTTGTACCACAATATCCATGAGTGATTTAGCTTTTGATACTTAAGGCAATGCATGTTTGTGCATTTTTTAGCTGCCTTATTTATCTCCTTTATTAAATTATTTTTTGGAGCTCTCTGTTCTTCTCCCAATAATGTTGTTACACTCTAAACCTTTCACCCAACCTCTAAAGTATTGCAAGACTAGCATGGGGTGTGTTCTATGCCTACATACTTTGTGCTATGTGTCCTTCCCTTTCATCTTAGGAAGTAGGGAGGTGTGCCAATGATGGAACGTCTGTTAGCAATTCTCAGAGTGGTGGGGATAAGATGTGTAGTTAGGAAAATTAAAGTGAAACCTGAATCAAAGAGGCTGATACAAAGGGTCTTCTAGATAACAATGGTAATAGCAGGACTCTTGTTTGATCTGATATTACCAGTTTGCTGGTAAACAATTTAAATGGTTTCTATTTTATTATGGCATTATGGCATTGCCAAGACCAATTATAACACGTTTAGAGCAAGAACACCAGTGAAGGATAGTTGCTTATTGGTTGGTGTAGGTCTCTATCCATTTGTATTTTGTCTTGTTTACTAGATGTGTCTATTTTTTTTTTTGTAATTCACACAGCCACAACCTGTTATATAACCTCCTGGTGGAACCTTTTAAACCTTTTTTGTAACCTTTTAAATGGAACCACAACCATATAATTTATTACCATTTCATATACTGTATAAATATATAATTTATTACCACAGAATACCTGGTCATTCTACATATATATATATATATATATATATATATATATATATATATATATATATATATAGACCTTCAGAACTGACCACATGCAGTTTATTATTATAAATTACATTTTTAAGATTTAATTTCAGGGATCGCTTCTCTATTTTGTTCTAAGAGAATTCTTTAAATTGTCTTAGTTTTTCTCTAACAATATTTCTTTACATTTTTTAGATGACAAGTCTGGGCTATCCCCGGTGGATGAACAAGACCCCTGCCTGGTACATGGGGGATGTAACTTGTACATATATGAGTAGTTACTCCTCCTGTGCACTGGGTGGGGCTCTTGAAATTTCTTCATATGGAAAAATACCCAGTGATCCTGACAGATATCCAGTGAGCTCCTAAATAAATTATTGAGTTGACAAGATTGCCTGTGCTGCACCGAAATCCCAAGCAGTGTTGTCAGCCAGGTTTAGAAGAGCCTGTTTAGTATTGAAAGAGGTATGTACATGTATGTCAACCCCTTTGTCAAATAATGTGAATTAGGTTAATCGTTGAGGGAAATTGCAACTTCCAGGCAACTCTTGCTTGGAGCAACCCCAGTTGTATCGCATAGCCAGATACAGAGCATATTAAGTTTTTTTTTTTAATTTACAATTTTCCACTCACTGTGAATTGCTCTTAGAGTTTATCAACCACAGTGCAGGAAATAATACTCCCATATTTTTATGCTGATTTTTTTTTTTTTTTTGTAATTCTTTTATTTAAAATGTGCTAAAATTTATATAAAACCAACTTTACGTAACACAAATTCCAAAAAGTAACACAAAATTTCCATGTAGTAACATCAACACAAAATACATATATAATATTAATAATAAAATAAATACTACTCTACTAATAATAATAATAATATAATTCACAAAGCACCACTATCCCTACCCCACAAAACTTTCCCTCAACGTTTTCCCTCCACCTAGACATCGACTGCACCCTACCCCCAATGCTGTCCCTCCACCATTGCACTACACTCACCCTATAATTCAAAGAAAAGACAAATTAGTGACACACAGAAAAATGTAATACTATATTTATATGCAAAATAAAGCATCACCCATAATTCACTCCTCCCATACCCTCTTAAAAAAAAAAGGATGTCCATCCTCCTTTCCGGAAAATTTGACACTTTATCATAACAAAGAAAACACCCCTACCAAACCCCCAACTATAAAAAATGTAACTTATATTATTTCCTACTTTCCTCATTTCCCCAAAACACATTTCAAAAAGACACAAACCACCCACTCCTACACTGAAGTCATAACACATCCCTTCCACATCCCCCCACTCATTACAATTTACTCCACCCCTTCATACCCAACAACAACATTATCAACATTATCATACTCTTATCTACTCCACTCCCTTCATCCACCCACTCAGGTTCCAGATCGTTTGCACTTCCTCCTACTCATAATTCTTACAATCATACTATTCATATACGTAGAACCCTTCTGGGTCTATGGATACACATTCCTTTACATTCAGCTTCTCCTCCTATTATCAATGTCCCACAAGTTTTCTTATACACAATTTTCCAACATCCATAGAGCCTGTTCTTCATCCTTCCCAATCTTATATAATCCAAACAAATGTCATCCTTTCCACCCCAATCAATCGTTTCACCATTTTTATTTGTCTCTTCCTCACCTCTTTTCCATTTTCACACTTCCAGAAAATCCTCCTCACTGTCCTCCCTCCTACACCCCCCCCCTCGGACATACCACACCACCAGAGCAATTGCGCAACACTCACCAAATCCTACATCCCTCCCTATCAACCAGCTTTCTCCTCCTCTGAACCTCTCTTGTTGGCAAAAATCTATGTAAAGCCACCCTCACCACATCTTACTGCCAAATCAAACATTTCTTTATTGTATACATCCCTCCATACTTTTTGAACAGATGATTTGATCAGTTTCTCTGCCTTAGTATTTACCGCAGCATTTTCATCTGAGGGAAATTCAGAAAACATGACCTGTTGGGGCGCCTTGAGGACTGGAGTAGAGAAACACTACTCTACACATCATTCATATAACTGGTCATGCGTAGATTCCTCCAACCACTCCCAGGCACTTCTACCCCTCTCACCAAACTATCCTTCACACACATCCACAATGGTAGTTCAGTTACAAGGCCTTTGAGAAAGTCCAGATGGACTCAGCACATCAGGTGGGAGGAAGTGGTGACATAATCACATTGGTCAAGCTGGGGGGACAGATCAAGTCTACGGTCTGGTAGCTCCCGTGAACTGGAGTGTCCTGTTTACATGCATGAATTCTTTTTATTTATGTGAGTGCATTTGGAGAAGTTTGATTTTAATGTAATAAATAGTCAGTAAGCACTATGGAGTCTCTTTGTGTTTCCTTATGAGCATATGACCTGGACCATGACTGTGAGGCCTCGTACACACAACCGAGAAACTTGTCGTAAAAGAAACATTGTTTTCCTTGATGAGTTCCTTGTCAGGCTTGTTGAGAATCTTGACAAGCTTTCTTTGCGTACACACTGTCAAGACAAAATCTCATCGTTCTCAAACGCGGTGACGTTCAACACGTACAACGGCACTATAAAGGGGAAGTTCGATTCCACTGGCACAACCCTTGGGGCTGTTTTTGCTAATCTCATGTTACTGCGTGTTAAGTAAAAGTTTGGTAAGAGACGATTTGCGCTTTTCATTCTGTTACAGCGTGACAAATGTGCTATCTCCATTACAAGTGACAGCTTTGTAACCCCCTGAACTCTGCACACTGTATGTAATGCAATTCTGGTATTTAATGCCCCTTTAAGACCCTTCTACTGTTTGTGAAATCTGAACGGGTCGTGGTTGAGTTCCTGCACCTATTTTCTGAGAAAAAAAGCTCTGGGTGGAGTGATTATGTAGATATCTTATTATTACTTAGTCACAAGGATTTTGGTCAGAAAGAAAGGAAGGGCACAGAAGAAGAGTGGAGATGTTCTATGGATACAGGTTCTTTCACTTCACCTGTGTGTTGGATGATAAAAGTACTGACCATTGTTCAGGTCTTTATCAGCATCTGGACAAATTTTATGGCGGGGACATACAGGGGTTGGACAAAAATAAAGAAACACTACATGAATTGCAGGTGTGAAAGTGATTAAATATTTTACATCGAAAGTGAAAGTGATTTATAATTAATTTTCTTCAGCTGTGTGGTGATACCTCGAGCTAACGGGTGGGAAGTCTCCCTTTCCTTACTCACTGTGTGCATTCCTAGTAATACGGAGTCATCTCAGAGCTTACTACATTTTCTGGATTTGATGTTTTACATTACAAAGGTCTTGTACTGTGTCTTTTCTCTATTCTTTTTGGATTAGAAGGAGCTCCCCCTCCAGATCACCCCGAATTTCAAAGAATGAAAATTGTTGTTACCTGCTTATCTGGTGTCTCTGTGACTCTAGTTGCCATGACTGAGCTCTGAGGGGCAGAGTGAAATGCGCTGAGGCTGTGGCCTGGTGGGAGCCCAGGCTGGGGTTGTCTCTCTCATAACCATCACAGGACACCATGGATGTGAAGAACCAGGGATCCTGATCACCTCCCCAGAGTAGAGTAAAAAATAAAAAATTAGGTTGTGGTTGTTGGTTTTTGTTTACATTTTGTGTTTCTTTCTTTGCTACTTTCAACAATCATCATGGGTGGAAGGAAAGAACATTTATTAAAAAATTAGTGTTGATGGGGAATCCCTCACACAGGAGCCAGTGGTGATTGGTGCTCAACATTTTGGGGGGCAGCAAACAAACCTCCCCCGCTCACTCACACAGCCGCCACAACCCCCCGCGGGAGACAAATAGGAAGGCGGCTTTACCTTAGGAGATGACAAGGATGGAGGATGAGCGGTAGGATTGCTGCTTCTCGTTCCAGATGAGGGATGAGCTGGGGCTTCTCCTCCTGGCCGAACAGACGTTGCTTCTTCTCCTGGCTGAACTGGAAGTGGGTCCTGACACTCAATTGGCAAGGGGGACTAAAACGATCACGATGATACCTCACATGTGTGATTTGAACACCATTTACATATGCGGGAGCGACTTTCGTATACGTTTTCTTTGCTGCGCGAGCTCGCAGGGACAGGGGCGCTTTAAAAAAAAGTTTGTTTTTTTCTTATTTATTTATATATTTTTAAATTGTTTTTTTTATTAAAAAATTCTGAATACTGTATTTTTTTTAATCCGGCGCCATTGGCGGCCAAGTAAACCGGAAAGTGGCGTTGTGACGTCGCTTCTGTCTTTAAAGAGAGAAGACTGGAACCAACCCGTTAAAAGCTTTTTGAGAGTATGTCTCTAGGCACCGGAAGTGGCGCATCGGGGATCAGTTCTCCCTTGGGATGGGAGGCCCGGGAAGAGCGGCAGGAGGGAGTATGTCCCCTCCCATTCCTCCAGGATAACAACCGAGCGGCTTTTAACCACATCGGTTGTTATCCTTGGAAAGTTGATTGCTGGCTCTAAAAAATTGTACCGGATGATGCCTGTAGCTGCGGGCATCATCCCGGCATAACCCCTAAAGCCGAGGACGCATATATGCGTATGCTCGGCAGGAAGGAGTTTTTTTATGGCAACTTTTGCACAGATTACTAATTTAATCAGTTGTGTCTCTCCCAATACTGGGGCAATCATTCAAATCTGACATTCCCTGATGGCCACAGTTGGACACCACTAGTCCCAACAATGGAGATTGGCTTCCATAAACATGGTCATTGTGATGGAAACTGTATCGGCAGTCACACCTCAGCCAGGTATTCTCCATCCTCTTTAACATATCAATTCACAATCTTATCACCATTGAGAGTTCCTGGGTGTTAACCTTCTCTCTATATTCTGCAGCTGGATAGTCAATATCAAAGTTTGAAGTAAAACCAAAGTGTATTTAGTGAATAACACAAACTCTGTTGTATTAATACATTTACCTAAATATTTAAATAGTTGCTATTTCATAGTTTTTCATTACATTTTAGATTTTCTGGTTTTAGAGACCGTTATCATTCAGTAGGCATCCCTGATGAACAACAAGTGACATAAAAGGAAGCTCCATAGAAAATATATTGTTTTTATGTAGTCTATTCAGACTAGAAGAACTATATTGAGATGAGGGGAATTAAAGCAAAATTAATAGGATGGAATCACATTCTCTGTATGCAATGAGCAAATATGGCTACCATGCACATAATATGCATCTTGTTGTTGGCAATAACCAAATATGATACATACCTGCATGGTGCCCACAGTGTCAAGACCAGCAAGGCACAGAAGAAGGAGATCCTGGCGAGGATCACCCTCGATGTGAATGCCATTGGCAATGAGACCCGGACGTCTGATGACATACAGAAGAAGATCAATGATATGAGATGGTGGGTCAGGGACAAGTTGGCCCTTATGAAGAAGCACGCCAGGGGCACGGGAGGAGGACCAGCCTTATCTTTGCGGTTGACCGATGAGGAGGAGGTCATTGCCAGGTGTCTTCCGCAGGAGAAGGTGGAGGGCGTTGAGGGCTATGACTCCACTGATCTGGACTTGAGGACAGGTAAGTGTGTTTTATCCTCCATCCAGTATGTAGCATGTGAGGGGGTGGAAGGGAATATGTGACAAGTGTGTGGGTCCACCAACATGTGAATGTTTTGTGTCATCCACAGATGTGCTGGAGGGAGCTGGGCCGTCGTCGGCCAGTGTTCGACCCATGCCAACCCCGGAATATCCTGTGGCTCAGTCTGACCCCTGGGAAGCCCAGACATATTGGTGGAGGGGAGTGCCCACACCTCTCCGCTAGAGGTTGTTGTTGAGGAGCCAGTGGATCTCCACCAGGAGGACTGTGTGTATTATGAGGAGGCTTCCACCATCCCTGGATCCTCAGACACCTCCCCGCCCATCAGGGCTACCCCCTCCCGGCTACCCCCTCCAGGGGAACCCCATCCAGGGCTACCCCCTCCAGGGGAACCCCATCCAGGGGAACCCCCTCCCGGTCTTCCCCCTCCAGGTCTACCCTGTCTGGACGGACACCAGTCTCTCCATCCCCCAGGAAGGCTTTAGGGGTGTACCCAGAGCACTCCAAGAAGGGCTGCAGAGGGAGAAGGCCCGGCAGACCCGCCATATCGCTGCTATAGTGGGTGACCTGCGCCGTGTGGCCGACAGCCTGGCCTCCTCGGCCCAGTCCCAGGCTGCATGCGCAGCGGGTGTGCAGCAGTCCCTCACCCAGCAGGCTGATCAGAGCAGCTCCATCTCTGACAGCCTGCAGGATGTGAGTGGAAACTGCATTGCGATAGTGACCTGCATGGGTGTGCAGCAGGCCACAACAGCAGTCCTCACGGCGGAGGTGAGGAGGTTGGCAGTGGCTGTAGAGGCCAGCACTGCCGCCGTCGTGGCGGAGGGGAGGCAGACCAGGCACCACCAGCACCACAACATCACCCACCAGCTGAGGATGCAGGCTCAAACCAACGTGGTGCTCACCCGCCTAGCCATTGCAATGGAGGGCAGGCAGCCACCACCTGCCAGGAGTGACAAAGCAGGGGATGATGCTCCTCCCCCCACCCCAGGCTCCCTCCAGACAACAAGGAGCTGGAGCCGTGGCACCCGTGGCACCAGCCTTGGCCCACGACAGAGCAGATGAGTGCTCTTTGTTTGTTTATGCTCAGAGTACGAGTTTTTTTTTTTATTTGCTCAGAATCTGAGTTTATTTTTATTTTTTTGGTGACATGCACAGAAGGATGTGCCATCCTCCTATAAGGGCATGCCATGTCGGCCAATGAAATGAACACATTTTTTTGGTTGTAGTTACTGCACACGATGAGGAGTGCAGGCTACAGTGTGACTGGTGTGTGAATGTGGGGGTGTCATTCCTGCCAGCAAAGGGGTGTCACCCTGGGTCGTCGGGGAGAAGTTATCCCCACGACCGTGTGAATGTGGTATGAATGGACAGTGACACCATTGGGGCCTTGGCACGGCATTGCTGCTCCCAAGTCATGCATGGTGGACTTGGGTTAATCAAATGTGAGGTGGATGTGGTGTGTGTGAGCTAGGGACCACAGTGGTGTGCATGCGTGCATTCTCCTTGTGCCATGCTGAATGTGTGTGTTTAACATGCAAAGATGCGTTTTACGAGGCAACTCCTGACTGCTGTTCCCTCAGCAGATGGGTGAGCTTCGTTCGGGGGGGGACTGTGTGGTTCGGGTGTCAGGTCATCACATATGACAATCTCCATGCCCTTCCTCATGGCGTAGTTGTGTAGCATGCAACATGCACCGATGATCTGGCACACAAAGTTTGGGGAATACAACAAGGCCCCCCCCGGACGTATCCAGGCATCAGAAACGGGACTTCAGGAGGGCAAATGTGCGCTCCACCACTGCACGGGTGAGTATGCGTGCAGCATTGTATCTTCTCTCTCCTCTGGTTTGGGGATTCCGGTATGGAGTCATGAGATGGGGCCTAAGTGCATATGCCGAGTCACCTGGAAGGGAAAAGACAGAAGGATGTTAGCCGTGCATGTGCCCCTTGTGATGTCTGCATCATGGGGTCGGACAGTCATGCCTGACACCCATGTCACTCACCAACCAGCTGTCCCTGTACACGTTCTGTTCAAATTCTGTGGAGATGTTGCTTTGACGGTATATGTAGCTGTCGTGGCTGGCCCCTGGGTGTTTGGCACGGACGTGCCATATGAGGCAATGGGCATCGGCTATCACCTGTACGTTGATGGAATGCCACTGCTTATGATTGCGGTACATGTGCTCTGTGGCACGGGGGGGCCGTAGTGCCACATGTGTGCAATAAATGGCCCCCACGGTGCGTGGGAATCCGGCAATTCTGTAGAAATCCTGCATTTCCTTCTGCCGCAGGTGCTCATGGGTGGGTTTGATGATGTGGTGGGACATGCGTGTGAGGATTGCGGGGATAACCTGGTGCACACATCTGCTCATGTGACATCCCAGACACGACTCCACTTGTACGCTGAAAAGATCCACTGGCGAGGAAATTGAGTGTTGCCAGTACCTTGACCAGTGGCTGCACTGCATGTGTGCGTTGTGTCTTGCAGGTGATGTCATCATGCAGGGTTGTGGCTAATTTCAGGATGGCATCAGGGCTGAATCTGAAGATGCAAAACACCTCTGAATACCCCATGCCAAACACGTTCCTGCGCGTTCGGTATATGCTCTCCCGTGCCCTCCTACGTGCCGGTGGACACAGTAGTAGTGCTATGACCATGGCTGCCCCTGGCATGTTGGCATACGGATGTGTTGTCCTGCAAGTGGTGATGCTCAGCTCGTCCATAACGGTTCTGCTGTAGCTGCTCTCCAGCTGATGTGTGCGTGTCTGTTACACCTGCTTTATGAGGGATAACTTTAGGTCGGACGTACAACTTACACGCAGCACGCGTAGATAGTGTTGGGCGCATGTACGTTCGTGAATCGCCGTATCTCCCTCATTTGCATATTTGAATAGGAAATCAATGGGAGTGCCAGATGCGTCCAGCGTAAATATGCGCCGGCGTCGGAAAGTTACGTCGGTCGGAAGAAGCCTATTTTCAGGCGTATCTGGTTCTGTGGGTACGGCACACAGATACGACGGCACACATTTTGACTTACGCGGCGTATCTCGAGATACATCTGCGTAAGTCCTACGTGAATCTAGCTCAAGATTGATACAATTCGCGAGAAGATCTCTACTGTTCAGATACCCTCCACGCTTCACACCTCATGCCCACAGGTACAATCATTACTTCCCTCTTTCAACCCCACCACTATAGACGAGGTTGCTACAGAAAATTACTTGCTAATGTCCATCTTACCACCTGCCCTCCGGATCCTGTTCCCTCGCAAATGCTATGTTCACCCTCTGGCTCTATTCTACACTCTCTAACCCACATCTTCAATCTCTCCCACTCTTTTGGCATCTTCCCTAAATCTCTTTGAAACATGCACTAGTCAGCCCCATACTTAAAAAGCCCTCACTGGACCCATCCAATCTTAACAACCTACGCCCTATCTCCTTGCTCCCCTTTTTATCCGAACTCCTTGAACATCTAGTTTGAGCGTCCACCTTGCTGATAATAGCTTTCTTGATCCCCTTCAGTATGGATTTCATCCTCAACATTCCACAGAAACTGCTCTCCTAAAACTAACAAACGATATACTAACGGCCAAAACTAAGGCACACTTATCTGTACAGCTGGGCCTCTCTGCCGCCTTCGATACGGTTGACCACCCTCTCCTCTGAATAAAACTCCACGCCTTTGGTCTCCGTGACTGTACTCTTCGCTGGTTGTCTACCTACTTATCCAACCGCACCTTAAGCATTACTTACAATTCTACTTCCTCCTCTCCTCTTCCTTTCTCTGTTGGGGTCCCCCAAGGTTCTGTTCTTGGACCTCTCCTATTTTCAATCTACACCTTCTCCCTGGGTCAGCCTATAGCCTCCCATGGCTTCCAATACCATCTCTACATTCTCCTCACGTATCACTAATTTACTATCAGATATATCAGTTTGGATGTCACACCACTTCCTCAAACTCAATCTATCCAAAACCGAACTTATAATTTTTCCTCCCCCACGTATCTCTTCCCCTGATCTCTCTGTCAAAATTGGCACAACTATCAGCCCATCCCCCACATGCCAAGGTCCCAGGAGTAGTCCTAGGACTCTGAACTCTCCTTTAAGCCCCATGTCCAATCCCTGTCCAAATCTTGCCGCCTCAACCTCCGCAACATCTCCAAAATACACCCCTTTCTAACCAATGACACCACAAAGCTCTTAATTCATTCCCTAGTCATCTCTCGCCTCGATTACTGCAACTCCCTTCTCATTGGCTTACCTCTGCATACTCTATCCTGCCTTCAGTCCATCATGAATGCTGCTGCCAAACTCATCCACCTTACCAACCGCTCTGTCCCTGCTACTCCTCTCCGTCAATCCCTCCCCACTGGCTTACACTCACCCAACAAAATAAATTCAAAATACTAACAACTACCTACAAAGCCATCCACAACTCTGCCCCCAGCTACATCACTGACCTAGTCTCTAAATACCAACCTAATCGTTCTCTTCGTTTTTCTCAAGACCTCCTGCTCTCTAGCTCTCTCATCACCTCCTCCCATGCTCGTCTCCAGGACTTTTCCAGAGCCTTTTCAAGCCTATGGAACTCCTTACCCCAATCTGTCCATCTATCTCCTTCTCTATTAGCTTTTAGAGGATCCCTGAAACCCTCCTCTTCAAAGACGCCTATCCTACCCACATCTAACAACTGTATTTTCATCCTGTCCATCTGATCACCCCCCACATCTACTACCCTTTGTTCCACTTAACCCTCCCTTCCAGACTGTAAGCTCTAACGAGCAGGACCCTCTGATTTTCATTCTCCTCCTCCTTCCTCTTCCTCAATTTCAATTCTCATCCTTTTCCTCCTTCTCCATTATCAACTGTCAATATTCTTCTCCTCCATTCTTATTCTCCTCCTTCTTCATTCTCCTCCTCCTACTCCTTCTCCTCCTCCACCATCTCCATTCTCCTCCTCCTCATTCTCCATTCTCTTTCTCCTCCATTTTCATTCTCCTCCTCCTCTTCCCTCTTCCTTTTCTTCCTACATTTCTATTATCCTCCTCCAATCTCATTCTCATTCTCCTTCTCCTCCTCCACCTCCTTTTTTCTCCTCCTCCTCCTTCATTCTCCTCCTCCTTATTCCTCCATTTCCATTCTCATCTATTCTCCTCCTCCTCCATTTTCCTTCTCCTCCTTCTCCATCTCCATTCTCCTCCTCCATTCTCATTCTCCTTGTCCTCCATTCTCCTCCCCCTTCCTCTTCTTCCTCCATTTCCATTCTCCTCCTCCTGCATTCTCATTCTCCTCCTTCCCATCTCCATTCTCATCCATTCTCCTCCCCTCCCTTTACCCCTTCTTCCTCAATTTCCATTCTTCTCCATTCTCATTCTCCTCCATTTTCATTCTCCTCTTCCCCATCTCCATTCTCCTCTTCCTCATCCATTCTCATTCTCCTTCTTCTTCTTCATTCTCCTCTCCCTTCTTCTTCTTCCTCTATTTCAATTCTCATCCTCCAGTCTCATTCTCTTCCTCCTGCATTATCATTCTCCTCCTTCCCATCTCCATTCTCCTCCTCCTCCTTTATTCTCATTCTCCTTCTCCTCCCCTCCCTTTACCCCTTCTTCCCCCATTTCCATTCTTCTCCATTCTCATTCTCCTCCTCCTCCATTTTGATTCTCCTCTTCCCCATCTCCATTCTCCTCCCCCTCCTCTATTCTCATTCTCATTCTCCTCCATTTTCTTCCCCTCTTCCTCTTCTTCCTCCATTTTCATTCTCCTCCTCCAGTCTCATTCTCCGCCTCCTCCTCCTCCATCCTCCACCACCTCCATTCTCCTACTCCATTCTCTTCCTCCTTAACCACTTAACCCCCGGACCATATTGCTGCCCAAAGACCAGAGCACTTTTTGCTATTCGGGACTGCGTCGCTTTAACTGACAATTGCGCGGTCGTGCGACATGGCTCCCAAACAAAATTGGCGTCCTTTTTTTCCCACAAATAGAGCTTTCTTTTGGTGGTATTTGATCACCTCTGTTTTTATTTTTTGCGCTATAAACAAAAATAGAGCGACAATTTTGAAAAAAAATCATATTTTTTACTTTTTGCTGTAATAAATATCCCCCAAAAATATATAAAAAAACATTTTTTTTCCTCAGTTTAGGCCGATACATATTCTTCTACGTATTTTTCATAAAAAAAAATCGCAATAAGCGTTTATTGATTGGTTTGCGCAAAAGTTATAGCGTTTACAAAATAGGGGGTATTTTTATGGCATTTTTATTAATATATTTTTTTTACTAGTAATGGCGGCGATCAGCGATTTTTTTTTGGTACTGCGACATTATGGTGGACACTTCGGACACTTTTGACACATTTTTGGGACCATTGGCATTTTTATAGCGATCAGTACTATAAAAATGCATTGGAATACTATAAAAATGCCACTGGCAGTGAAGGGGTTAACACTAGGGGGCGGGGAAGGGGTTATGTATGTTCCCTGGGTGTGTTCTTACTGTGGGGGGGTGGCCTCACTAGGGGAAACACTGATACTCAGCTCATACATTGTATGAACAGAAGATCAGCATTTCCCCCCCTGACAGGACCGAGAGCTGTGTGTTTACACACACAGCTCCCGTTCCCCGCTCTGTAACGAGCAATTGCGGGTGCCCGGCGGCGATCACGCCCGCCGGGCACACGCACGGGAGTCGGGGGCGAGCGGGGGGCGCGCGCGCCTCCGGCGGCGCGCAGGCGCCCCTAGTGGCCACTCTAAGAGCCGACGTTATACTACGGGCTCTCGCCCAGGAGAGCCGACCTGCCGCCGTAGAATGACGGCGGCTGGTCGGCTACTAGTTAATTATCCTCCTCATCCATTATCCTCCTTTCCCCATTCTCCTTCTCCTCTCGCCATTCTCTTCCCCCTCTCTCCATGCTCCTCCTGCTCTCTCCATTCTCCTCCTCCATTTCCATTCTCCTCCATTCTCATCCTCCTCCTCCATCCTCATTCTCCTCCTTCACTATTGCCATTCTCATTCTCCCCTTACATTCTCATTTTCCTCCTCCTCCATCATCTTCATTCTCCTCCTCCTCCTTTAATCTCCTCCTCCATTACCCTCCTCCATTCTCCTTTTCCATTCTCCTCCATTCTCATTCTCCTCCTCCATTCTCATTCTCCTCCTCCCCATCTCCATTCTCCTCCTCTATTCTCATCCCCTTCCTCTCCCTCCTCCAATTCCATTCTCCTTCTCCTCCATTCTCATTCTCCTCCTCCTCCTCCACCACCTCCATTCTCTTCCTCCTACTTAATTCTCTTCCTCCTTCTCCATTATACTCCTTCTCAATTCTCCTCCTCCTTTCTCCATTCTCCACCTCTATTTCCATTATCCTCCTCCATTCTCATTCTCCTCCTCCACATCTCATTCTTCTCCTCCTCCTCCATTCTCATTATTCTTTCTCCTTCTCATTCTTTCTCCTCTTCCCCCATCCGCATTCTTCTTTCTCTTCCTCCTCCACCCTCATTCTTTTTTCTCCTCCTCATCCTCCATCCCCATTCTTCTTTCTTCTCAGTCTCCATTCTCATTCTTCTTTCTCCTCCTCAATCTCAATTCTCCTCCTCTATTCCCCACCTCCTCCTTCTCCTCCGCAATCTCCATTCTTATTCTCCTCCTCCATCCAGCACCATCTCCATTCTCCTCCTCCTCCATTCTCCACCATCCTTATCCTCCTCCTCCATTCTCCTTCTTCTGCTCTGTCTTCCACCATCTCCATTCTCATTCTTCTCCTCCGTCTTCCAACATCTCCATTCTCCTACTCCATTCTCATTCTTCTTCTCCATCTTCCACTATCTCCATTCTCCTCCTCCATTCTCATTCTCCTGCATCCTCTGTCATCTCCATCCTCCTCCTCCTTCTCCATTCTCATTCTTCTCCTCCGTCTTCCACCATCTCTACTCTCCTCCTCCATTCTCATTCTTCTCCTCTGTCTTCCACCATCTCTATTCTTCTCCTCCTTCTCCTCCATTCTCATTCTTCTTTCTCCTCCACCTCCTCTATGTCCATTCTCATTCTTCTTTCTTGTTTCATTCTGCTTTTTTATTCCCTGACAACAATGAAGGGCACAATTGCTACCAGTGACATCAGCGATGGAGCACTGTTCCTCTCAATAAACCCCAACAATGGGAACCAATGACACCAATGATAGGACAGAATTCCTCCCAATGACACCAACGATGGGGCACAATTCCTCCAACTGACACCAATGATGGGGGATTGTTTATTCCCACTGATGCTGGGACATTTTGTATTCCCGATGGTCACAGTCCTCCCCCCTAAAGTCTGGAGGACAGTAAATTGTCCCTTTGTGACCGTGTGTAGGCTCCATCGGACATTTGCTGGTTCTCAAATTTTCCAACGTCAAAAACTGTTCTCGTAAATTCCGATTGTGTGTGGAAAATTCAGACGCACAAAATTCCACGCATGCGCAGAATTAAGTACGAGATGGAAGCGCTCGGTCTGGTAAAACTAGCGTTCGTAATGGAGATAGCACATTTGTCGTGCTGTAACGGACTGAAAAGCATGAGGCAGAAAAGCGCGAATCGTCTCTCATCCAAACTTCTACCGACACAACTGGTATTGAACATCCCATTAATAGTGCCGTCGTACGTCTTGTACGTCACCGCGTTCTTGGCGTTCGTAATTTCCGACAACATTTGTGCGACCGTGTGTATGCAAGACAAGTTTGAGCCAACATCCGTCGGAAAAAAATCCACGGTTTTGTTGACGGAATTTCTGATCGTCTGTAACATAACAGTCTACTACGGTGTGGCAGCAACAGAAAAAGTCTCACACATGAGGTATCCCCATACTCAGGAGAAATAGCAAAATGTATTTTGGGGAGTAATTCCATGTATACCTGTGGCATGTGTGAGAAACATCTCATTAAAGTGACAACTTTGTGTAAAAAAATAAATACATTTTGTTTTTGCACTTTTTCAAAAACTTGTGGAAAAAAATAAAATCTTCTTTGGATCCAACAAGCCACTCAGCAAATACCTTGGGTTGTCTACTTTCCAAAAATGGGTCATGTGGAAGGTATTTTGGCTTTCCTGGCATTTTAGGGCCTCTAACATTACATGTATGGCAAGCATTAGGAATTTTGACATACTCTTAACATTGGGCATACGCCTAACAAATTCCTCCATTCACATTGATCAATGTGATGAAGAAATCTCTGCCAGAAAAATTGCGTGGTATGCCCAACATTACCATACAACACACATCCACCCAGTCATCTAATTTTGGACATACTTACATACTATACAATAATCTTTTTTAAAACAAAAACAAACAGCCTCCTCCATTCACATTCCTCCATTCACATTGATCAATGTGAATGAAGAAATCTCTGCCAGAAAAAGTGTATGCACAACATTAGAAGCTTCCGCCACACATCCGCCCACTCTTCTAATGTTGGGAATACATATATAGGTGGATTCAGAAAGACTAACGCGGGCGTATCAGTAGATACGCCAGCCTAAGTCTGAATCAGGCGCCGACGCAAATTTAAGCATATTCTGGTAACCAGATACGCTTAAATTAGGCTCAGATACGAGCGGCGTAAGTGTCTTACAACCGTCGTATCTAAAGTGTACTTTTAGGCTGACCGCTAGGTGGCGCTTCCATTGCGGTCGGCCTAGATATGTAAATGAGTAGATACGCCGATTCATGAATGTACGCTTGCCCGACGCAGTAAAGATAACGCCGTTTACGTAACGCACTTTCAGGCCTAAAGTTTATTCCATCAAATAGCTGGAATAGTAATGTTTAAGTATGGCCGTCGTTCCCGCGTCTAAATTTGAAAATTTTCATTGTTGCGTAAGTCGTCCATGAATAAGGGATTTACGTCATTTACGTCCACGTCAAAACCAATAGGACCGTGCGGCGTACTTAGCCGCAATGCACACTGGGATATGTCACGGACGGCGCATGCGCCGTTCCAAAAAACGGCAATCACGTCAGGTCAACCCAAATTAACATAAAACACGCCCCCTCAGCCTATTTTGATTAGGCGCGCTTACGCCCACCGCATTTACGATACGCCGCCGTAACTTAGCAGCAAGTACTTTGTGAATCATGTACTTGCCTCGCTAACTTACGGCGCGTAGTGTAAACACAATACACTCGTCGCCGCCGCAAGGATAAGCTGCTACCTGAATCTAGCTAATAATGTTCCTATCATGTCCAGCCTGTGGGCTGAACAAAAAAAAGAACATAACAGATTCCTCCATTCACATTGATCGATGTGGATGAATAAATCTCTGCGTAAGAAAGTATATGTATACATGTATAAGTATATGCCCAAGCATAGGAGCTATCACCCCATGCTCCTAATGCTTGGGCATACACCTCCTTTTTTTTTTTTCAATAGGTTTTTTATTGAATTTTTCAAATAAAACACAAAATTATACAAAAATGACACAGCATCAATATTCAATTCCATACATTGAACATTCTGTAGATATATGCTTGGTCGGATACAATGAAAAGCATCCACCTCCCTTTTTTTTTAACTACAGATGGAGAAATCTCCTCCTGCAGTGCTGCAGGCACTGACATGTATTCTGAGAGCAGCACCCTGCTGCTGTCAGGATACAGAGATCAGTGCTGCAGCTAATTAGTTTTCCTGCTAAGCAAACAAAACCAGTTAACAATAACACAACAAAACAATAAAAAATTAACTCAATAAAAAAATATATATTTTTTTCCTTTTTTTTGTAACCCAACATTTTAGAGCAATAATCTTTCCAGCCTTTGATTTTAGGGTCTCTCAAAATGTGATAGACAGTTTCCTGACTATCTTTAGAGAACTTCTTGTGCAGAATTGTGTGTCGTGTTGTACCATAGACTGTGCCGGGCTGTACCCTAGACCAGGGCTTGACAAATTTGCCTGGAATCTAGGAGCCAGCTAAAAAGGTTAGGAGACAGGAACTCCCCCTGTCCTGCAGAGCTTGCATGCAGAAGTGAATGCATACGTGAGTAGCGCCCGCATATGAAAGCGGTGTTGAAACCACACATGTGAGGTATCGCCGCGATCGGTAGAGCGAGAGCAATAATTCTAGTCCTAGACCTCCTCTGTAACTCAAAACATGCAACCTGTAGAATTTTTTTAAACGTCGCCTATGGAGATTTTAAAAGGTAAAAGTTTGTCGCCATTCCACGAGCGGACGCAATTTTGAAGCGTGACATGTTGGGTATCAATTTACTTGGCGTAACTTCATCTTTCACAATATAAAAAAAATTGGGCTAACTTTATTGGTTTCTTATTTTTTAATTTAAAAAAGTGTATTTTTTCCCAAAAAAGTGCGCTTGTAAGACCGCTGCGCAAATAAGGTGTGACAGAAAGTATTGCAACAACCGCCATTTTAATTTTCTAAAATGTTAGAATAAAAAATATATATAATGTTTGGGGGGTTCTAATTAGAGGGAAGGAGATGGCAGTGAAAACAGACAGGGGAAGCTCCATTAGCATTGCTGGTTGTCTTGTCATACCAACGGCCACCACAAGATGGCGCCCGATCACAGAAGGAAGCATAGGCCTGTAGAAGGCCACAAAGCCACGGCCTAAATTACCGGTGGTGGGGGCGCACAGAGTCACAGGATACCCCAGCGACAGGTCGCTAATTCTAGTCGCAATGGCGACCTGGCGCCTAAGATTTGTCGAACCCTGCCCTAGACTCTTTCACATACATCTGTCCACTGGAATTCCAAGCTGGCAGAGACCAGATGGAGATCGGTGGAGGAGCCCTCCCCAGACAGATCCTGGCTCCGCATAAGTGTAGAGACCAATGTGACCAGACCTCTTCAACGCACATGTATAGTTCCAAAACAAAACAAACCAGGAATAGTCTTTAGGGCAAATACAGAAAAGCAGTGCTTCAAAGTTTTAAAAAAAATGTGTAATATAAACAAATAACAAGGTGAATGTGGACAGAAAAGGTCCCTGCAGCCAGTTTCCATGACAGAATTGGTGTGCAAATAGAAAAGAGGAGAAGTGAGAATGGAGATGGAGGAAGAATGAGAATGAAGAGGGAGGAGGAGGAGGTGGAGGAATGATAAAGGTAATGGAGGAGGATGAAGAAATGACAGTGGAGAAGGAAGATTAGAAGTAAGTAGAAGGGAGAAGAAGTGAGATTGATGGAGAAGGACTGAGACTGGAGGAGGACTGAAAATGGTGGAGGACTGAGAAGACAGTAGGATTGAGGATGGAGATGGTGGAGGAGAAGAAATGAGCATGGACAGGAGGAGAAGGTAGAATGGAGGAGGAGGAGAAGGTAGAATGGAGTAGGAGAAGTAGAATGGAGGAGAGGCATAATACTAGAGGTAGTAGAGGAGTAGTGGTCTGGATTTTCCATAGTCAGCCAGTAAGGTCTTATTGAAAGACCCATACTGAAGTATAAGAGGTCAGACACCCCTATGTGCCCAAAGTGTAAGGTTCAGCAGGGGGACTTTATACACTTGATTTGGAGATGCCCAAAGCTTCACAGATATTGGGAGGAAATATCACAGTATATCACTAGAGTGCACAGGTACCAGTCCCATTGGATCCCTTAGTATACCTTGTTAGGGGCCATTGACCCTGGGGAGTATACAAAAGGAAAGTACTATATGATAACAAGACTGTTGTATTTGGCAAGAAAACGTGTTGCACGTTATTGGATGGCCCCGGGGGTCCCCACAGGGAAGCAATGGATTGCGTATGTTAACTCCTTGTTGGGTAGAGAACACCTGGCCTACAAAAGAAGGAAAACAGAAGGTACATTTGAGGAGATTTGGTACTCCTGGTTGAGAGATGAGAGTGTCGCCCCACCAAAACTGGTGATGGATCGATTTTCTATGTAGAGTGCAGAGGATAGAGGGGGGGGTGGGGTATAAAAATATAGAGACATATAGTGGATCATAAGAGGAATGTAAAAATGTTGTATAATTTATGACAATTGAAATGCAATGGATGCCAATTAGGCATATTTATGTATGAAATAAGAAAAACAAATAAATAAAAATGGATTAAAAAAAAAAAGGATTGAGGATGGAGATGGTGGAGGAGAAGAAATGAGAATGGAGAGGAGGAGAAGGTAGAATGGAGGAGGAGAAGGTAGAATGGAGGAGGAGAAGGTAGAATGGAGGAGGAGAAGGTAGAATGGAGGAGGAGAAGTAGAATGGAGGAGGAGAAGTAGAATGGAGGATGAGGCATAATAATAGAGGTAGTAGAGGAGTAGTGGTCTTGATTTTCCATAGTCAGCCAGTAAGGTCTAATTGAAAGACACATACTGAAGTATAAGAGGTCAGACAATTCACCACGTGTATGCTGAAATTGTCTCAATCTATTACAGATGTGACATAAGTATAAAGTACTGAAACAATACAGGCCATTCAGTCTTTGGCCATCAGTCTGATGTTGGTAATAATCAATTAAAAACAGGTTACAATAAGTGAGGAAGGAAGAGGAAGAATGAGAATGGAGATGGAGGAGTGAGAATGGAGATGGAGAAGTGAAACTGGAGGTGGAGGATAGACATGTGCACAGCAAAAATTTTCGTTTATTTCTGTTTCGTTTCTGTTCATTTATCGTGATTCGTAACGAGTCGTAATTTTGTAAGACGTTAGTTATCGTATTCGTACTCTTTAGTATTTTCGTAACACTCTTTTTTCCGTTTCCGTTTTTTTCTGTTAGTTTATTTTTCGTTGAATCGAGATTCGTATTTTCGTTATATTTTGTATTCTGCCGCGTTCGTATTTTTAAAATGATTTTATTTGTTTCTTCGTTTTTACATTAGTTTAATTTTCGTTGTTTTGCTATTCGTATTTACATAATATTTTCCATCATGCCGCATTCGTATTTTCGTAAGAAATATATCTTCGTTGCTTTATGATCATTCGTATTTTCGTGTCTAATTTCCTTTGATTGTAAAAACTTACTTTTGTAGATTTTATTGCATTCGTAATTCTGTTAGAATATATTTTAGGTTTATTGGACACACTACTCGTCGTAATTTTGTAATTCGTACTTTACTGTGATTGACTTGACTGTCTTAGTTAGCACACACACCCTGTCTAGAATGAAGTCTGACGTAGAAGAAAACTAAAATATGTCAGATATTACAAATACAAATCTAGAAATTAGATGCACTGCAGTCTAACACAGAAAAAGACACAAGGAGCCAGGAGGTAATGAGAAAGAAGTTCATTGGGGGAAGGAACAAACCTCTTCAGAGGAAAGGGACAGCGCTCAGTGGCTATTGGTCAATGTCCAGAAATATTTCAGTACTAATGAAAGCTAATTTACATTATTTTGTATTTTCGTTGTTTTCATTTCCATTTTCCGAAGATTCGTAATTTATTTTTCGTTAGTTTTGATTTTCGTTTTTTATTCTTTGTTTGGCATTTCGGTTGTTCTCTTTTCGGTCTTCGAATATTAGTAAGTTTGCATTTTCGTTCATTTTGTTTTTCGTAATTATTATTTTTTTTGGGTTCGGTATTTTCGTTGTTTCTATGTTTTCGTTTCTTTCATCTTTCGTATCTTCGTTGTTTTTCATATTCGTTATTTTGAAAATATCGTTATTCGTTATTAATTGCGCTAAACCATTCATTCATTCGTATGTTAACGAATCAACTAAAATAACGAAAATTTACGGAAAACGTATTCGTAACTTAAAAAATTGCACATGCCTAGTGGAGGAATGGGAATGGAAGAGAAGGAGGAGTGAGAATGGAGATGGTGGAATGAGCATGGAGATGGAGAAGTGAAACTGGAGGTGGAGGAATGAGAATGGAGAAGGAGGAGTATAAATGGAAATCAAGGAATGAGAAAGAGGATGAAGGATTAACAAAATGTTAACCCATCCCCCCCCCAAAAAAAAAGCAGGACTAAAAAGAACTGTGGGGTCTGTTTATATTGCAGTGAATACAACCAGGCTTATACTCCACTCTCCATAGCCACTGATACTGCAATACACTGCAAACGTATCATTAGAAAAAATATATACAGCATACAATATGAACATATGGTGGATGGAGTTCCAACTAAACATCCTTAACGTTCAGATCTTCTCTAAACAGTCCAGCAGTGTTTACATTTTGAACTTGTGCTCTGATCCAATGTTTGGCTCCACCCTACCTATCATGTAGAGTTTTGTCAAAACTATGATTTTTTTTGTTCCTGAAGCATATAATTTCTAGGGCCATCTTAAATTTTTATCATGATTTGGTCCATAATTTATAAAAAAAATATATATATAAGCAATCACGTGAACAAAAAAATCCACAGTGTTCTAAGATGTCTACGTTCTTACATTCAACTAGGACACAAGTCTTGTACAATTCCCCAGAGTGCATTTGTCAAGTCTGTCTCTTGATTATCAGGTGATCAAAAGGACCTATGCAATTTCCACCTCAGCTCCTATAGCAAGTGAAGTGGTAGCACTTACAGTCCTCCTTGTATGGTTTTCTGAAAACATTTCTGCTTTCCATGGCACATTAAGATATTTTAGAATGTCCATGGCAGAGCACCTCTCAGAAGCATTGAGAGCCAAAAGTTCCCAGAACATTTGCCTGGCTTCAAGGGAGAACTTCTTCCACTTTTTTGGTGCTAAGGTCACATTCTTTCTGACTTGCCACCAAGCAAAGTCTCTGTAAATTGGGTCACAACCCTCTGCTTCTTTCCAAGGGAATGATCCAGACAACGCTGCATAAATCAGGACACCAAAGGACCAGATATCAATGCTCGGGTGTAGAAGCAACTGATCTCCTTGTTTTTGGCTACACAGTTCCGGAGCTGTGTAGGGTATGAACCAGGACATGGATGGTGCTTCGGTTCCCTGGAGCCTTGCCAGTCCAAAATCTGCCACTTTAATAGTATTACATTCAAAGTCCATTAGCAGAATATTGTCCAGCTTGATGTCACGGTGGACCACCCCTTTGCTGTGCATGTATTGCAACGCACTCGCTATCTGAGGAATGCAGCGCTTCACTGTATCTTCATTTAATCCAACCTATAAAAAAAGAAAACAGGAAAAATGTGTTACTAGACACCAACATGGAAAAATATAATCAAATAAGAAGCCTATATTATCCATTATACAGGGACGTCAAATATTAGCTCAATACACTCAAAAAGGTGCCTAAAGAAAACCTGTTTTTATACAAGTATGAGAGTCACCATTGATGGTAAAAGATCCAGGACCATCGTTCTCAACCTTGCTTCACAGCTGAGAAAATTACATACCTAAAATCAAGCCTATAAATCAAATGATACACAATCCCACCAACTGACTGTAATGAGTGGGGAGTCCTTAAACCTTAGAAATACTTTAAAGAAATCAAAGACCGTTTCTTAACCTAAAGATTATTCATTTTTCATACAAACTTACTTTTGGCTTTACTAGGGAAAAAAGAGTTCCAGCCATTGCCGCCTCCTGGACAAACACATAGTCTTTGCTTGTATGAAAGGCAACTTCATGTGTCCTGATGATGTTGGGATGACTGCTGAGGTTGATGGACACCCCATATTCAACCATGAAGTTGTCCATTGGAACCTTCTCCTTGCTAAGCAGCTTCACGGCCACAAACTGGCCTGCCAAACAGAGAGAGAGAAAGAGAATTAGTAACATGAACCAAATGCTGAAGCTTGCTAAAAGCCCATTGGAGTGTGCAAGAAGCCTGATTAAATCTACAGCAGCGATTTATTAAGATGCATAATTATCCCACAAAAACTGGAAATGAGGGGGGCTTTAAGAACTTACTTTGAAAGGTACTTGGAAGCAACTTAAAAGAATGCCGCTTAAAGCAAGGTTAATGTTTTGTAAATGCTTCCTGTACACAATGCTCAGGATAATATTCACAAGCTAAAGTTAAACAATTTGTGTGTACACGTGGCTTCAAAGTTGTCCTACGGATTGTCTACAGATGAGCAATTCTATTGAGTCTTGGGTCTGAGATGTCAGACTCTGTATGTTTTTTTTTTCAGCACAAAGACACAAGTCTTTTCTACCAGAAAAAAAAATGTAGCTGTTGGCAATTTGGCATTTTTTTAAAACTGTGTTCTGCTAGTTCCATAGAATTGATTTTGGTGGCTCTGATATGATTTGGAAGCACAACTAATACTAAGAAAGTACTTTCTTTACATGAATTAAGTTATAATATTTACCTGAACCCCGATGTTTGGCAAGGAGGACCTTTCCATATGAACCCGTCCCAAGTTCTTCGATGGGGTCAAAGTGTTCTGATACCTCCATCATCTTTAGGCTTTCGGAGGTCTGGGTGATGAGTTGAAGGACTTGCTTTGCGGTGTTCTTGGTCACCTCCTGGATATTAGAAGTCATTCTGGAATCACTAAGAAAAAAGAAAATACAGATTAGTTTCTCTTGACATTGTAATTATGATAACAAACAGCAATAAACATCTCTCTGAATATTGGCCTTCATCTATGGTCAGGATTTTACAAGCATATGTATCCCAGTTGGGGAGATATCATGTTCTGTGTCGTCTCCAGTGATGGATACATATGACAGTTAAAAGATGACAGAGATTACAAACCAAGAAATGTTTTTTTTGGTTGAAGCTGATCTCTAAACTACAGCACTTGTAGAGAGCGGCTGGTCAAAAATATCAACATTCTAATTAACAGAGGTGCAAATGTCACTGGTATTGTAACAATAAGGCATAAGAGAAATTAAATAACACTTCTACGTAAATTAAAAACAAATTGGAATGGTGGAATTTGGAACCCAAACTACTATTAAAAAAACGTACTTAAAAAAAGTGGATTGTGCTTTCACACCCAACTGTTGGATGGTGGAAAGTAACAAATGACCTAAGACTTCACAGTTTAATTTTACTTCATAGACATATAAAGACAGAAGATCTCCATGCATGAGGTTGGTTATATTAAAAATAAATGAAGTATTGCAAGATAGATTTACAATCTGTGTATGGATCTCTACTCTGACCATAAATGGCAAGAGAAATAAAAAAAAAATCTAAATGTAAATAACATTAAAGAGTTTGTCTATTTAACTCACTGCTTCGTTATCTGTTACAAAGAGTAGACAACAGGTCCTAAAAGAAAGATCCTAATATTTTTTTTAGGAAACTATAAATGTTTTAAATGACTAACCTGAGAAAATGAAGGTGCAGATGGGATCTCACTGGGTCTTCACTAGTGGAATCTTTGTAGACTTCCCAACGTGTTAATTCTTCTTGAAATAGTTGCGGGATGAAGTAGTCACTGGAAATATAAACTCACTCTTGCTTCAAGTAAAATTTAAGGTAAGTGTGGACTGTATATACAGTATGTGGGGTATTTATGTGGGAAGGGGAATGGCTTTTGCTAATTGATGGGAGAACCTGATTGAACAACACAGAGGAGCTGCTCATTAACATATGACTGGAGACTTTGGAAAGAGATCTAGAAGGGTGGAGCAGGTAGGTACATATCAATGGGGTTTGTGTATTCTGTTTTGTTTTGTGGAGGGTTGAAACCTGAGCCTGAAATAAATAATCTGATTTAATAAATATTATGTAATGAAAAATATTATGTAATGAAAAATTAAAAAAATAAAAACCACTACATTCCACATATTCTCAATTCTAAAGTCAAATATGTTGGCACGCTTTAACCATGTATATCATTTTAAGATCATGTATAAAACATCTGTATAATTGAACACATACATTCTTCCAGATATAGATCATAAATACAGTATACAATCTTAAATGTAACATAAAATTTTATTTATCCGAACGACTAGAAAAAAGGGGAAAACCAATATCAATTGACATAAAGGTTGAAACTTTTCTTTGTGAATGGGCCCTGAATCTGAAGTTATTCTTTAAACAACAATTCCCGACAACTGAAGAGGTAATAAATCCCTGCACATGATTAAAATCCCAAGTTTTTTGGGGGGTAAAGGTAAGGAGGTGGCCTCACCAGTGTACCCCATGATGCCAGATCGTATTGAACAAGGCATATGGAACTATAGACCCAATGTGGAGGAAATGCAGGAAATTCCCAGCTACTCTGCATTAGGTTGGATAATATAACATGACTGAGAATGACCTTGTATAAAAATAATAGATTGCTGGATTTCCATATTCAGGTCATTTTACTGTACCCAAAAATGTTGTTGTGGATGAATTTCCACTTATGTTTCTGATCCTATTACCACTGGTTATACAATGGGCTAGATCCACGAAGCAGTTACACTGGCGTATCTATTGATACGCCGCGTAACTTCTAGTTTGCTCCGGCGTATCTTTGTTTTGTATCCACAAAACAAGATACGCCTGAAGCTGTGCTAGATCTGACTGGCGTACGTCTTAGTACGCCGTCGGATCTAAGGTGCATATTTACGCTGGCCGCCAGGTGGCGCTTCCATCTATTTCCAGGGCGATTATGCAAATTAGCTAGATATGCCAATCCACAAACGTACGTCTGGACGGCACATTTTTTTACGTAGTTTCCGTAAGGCTTTTTTCGGCGTAACTTTACCCCTGCTATATGAGGCGTAGCCAATGTTAAGTATGGACATCGGGCCAGCGTCGAATTTTCCATTGTGTACGTCGTTTGCGTAAAACGTTCTACGCTTTGCGTAGAATTTGCGTAGAATGACGTTCACGTCGAAAGCATTGGCTTGTTGCGGGTTAATTTGGAGCATGCACACTGGGATACCCCCACGGACGCACGCATGCGCCGTTCAGAAAAAAAATAATTTACGTTGGGTCAAGATGTATTAGCATAAAACACGCCCACAACTTAGCCATTTGAATTGTGCGCCCTTACACCGACACATTTACACTACGCCGCCGTAACTTACGGCGCAAATTATTTGTGGATACGGGAAATACGCTGTAAGTTACGGCGGCGTAGTGTATCTGAGATACGCTACGCCGGACGTAACAAAGCGCCGCGCTACGTGGATCTGGCCCAATATCTTAATCACAACCCCTATATTTGCTTATGAAAGTAAGGTTACCAAATTATTAGCAGTGATTCCCACCACAGCAATCCAATTTACTTGAAATGGGTATCTTGTTTTTTTTTTGGGGGGGTGTATTATAAAAATTTACAGGGATAATGTACCACATGGGATGATAGACTGAACAGGAAACATGTTTTGTTTGTTTTATTTTCCTAATTGTCTGTTTGTTTTATTAATAAGGTGAGAAAATATATTTTCTGTTGGTTGGAATATTTCGCTTTTTTTTTTTAAAAAAAAAGCCATTTTTTTTTGTATTTGCATTGTATTAGTATGAAATTAAAGCTAAAACTAGCCTAAGGGTTTATGGTAATTTACACACTTTTGGTATACTTTCTTTTTTTTTTTTATGTAACTTTATAGAAGATATGTAATGTGAAGTTAGTTGTAGATAAATGATAGTTGTACTTGTTTTTCTGTGCAATGTAAAAACGTTCTTGCGCATAAAGCTGTGTATGGCCAATGGACCAAAGTATGGAGTATTTTGCATTTCTTCTGGCATACCCATGGGTATTTGTCTAAAGTTGAAATATTCATAGGTGATCCCTTCTACTATTGTTTGATTGTTTACTGTAATTACTGAATCCTGTCACCATTGTTCTCAGCTCCCCCTCTGTGTATTGTTTGTTGGGTGTAGGCTGAAACCATTCAGGGTAGATCTTATTGTTGTGGTAAATCTCTATGCTTCCTCACCTTGGGTGTACTGAATATTCCAGTCTCAGACAATTGGCTTAATCAAATTATAATTTTTGATTTTCTTTGTGTTATTTATTTTTCATATAACTTATTTTCTTGCATTATCTCTAACTTGATAGTGTAACTCTGAAAAGTATGAAGATAATTACTTGAAGACCGTGTGTACCACCTGCTAGAAATGGCTGCCATGTATAGTATGGAAAGCGTTATAGCTCATACTCTTAGGCTGCATTCACACCTAGGCATACAAAATCGCGGCGTTTTGTCCCGCGAATTGCGGCGACAAATTGCAGCGTTTTGTACCGCGATTTGCGGCGACAAAACGCCGCGATTGTGAATGCAGCCTCAACCCCTCTATGGAGATGGTTCACATCTCCTATGCCGAACGCCGAAAGCCGCCTGAAAAAAAGGTCCGGGACTTTTTTTCAGGTGGCAGGCGTACGGCGTTCGGCGTGGAGATGTGAACTATCTCCATAGAGGTGCATGTTAAATCATCCCTCCAGCGTCTCGGGGCTGCAGTGGTGTCGCACTACAGGCGTATATACGCCTAGGTGTGAATGGGGGCTAAAGCATATGAGAAATTCATTTGTATGTGAAGTTAAATTTAAAGATACATTATACCCCAGGGCAACTTGCTAAAAAATCCTAATTCCTCCCCTAAATGCTGGAGATTATGTAGTTTCTCAGGTGACCTGGTCAATATTTTTTATGGTTGAACTGGATGGACTTTGTAGGCCAGATCCACAGTGAGAGTACGCCGGCGTATCTACTGATACGCCGGCGTACTTTCAAATTTCCCGAGTCGTATCTTTAGTTCGAATCCTCAAACCAAGATACGACGGCATCTGGGTTAGATCCGATAGGCGTACGGCTTTGTACCCCTTCGGATCGCAGATGCAATACTTCGGCGTCCGCTGGGTGGAGTTTGCGTCGTTTTCCGCGTCGGGTATGCAAATTAGCTATTTCCGACGATCCACGAACGTACGCGCGGCCGTCCCATTCTCTTACGTCGTCTCTAGTCGGCTTTTTCCGGCGTATAGTTAAAGCTGTTTTTTTGCGGCGTATAGTTAGATTTGCCATGTTAAGTATGGCCGTCGTTCCCGCGTCGAAATTTGAATTTTTTCTTTTTTTTGCGTAAGTCATCCGTGAATCGGGATGGACGTAAGTCACGTCTAAGTTTAAAAAATGACGTTCCTTGCGACGTCATTTCACGCAATGCACGGCGGGAAATTTCGAAACGGAGCATGCGCAGTTCATTCGGTGCGGGGAAGCGCTTCATTTAAATGAAACACGCCCCCTAATCGCCGATTTGAATTCCGCCGCCAGAAATACACTACGCCGCCGTAACTTACGGCGCAAAATCTTTGAGGATTTGAAAGAACGCCTGGTAAGGTACGGCGGCGTAGCGTATCTCTGATATGCTGTGCGGGTGCAGATCTATGTTAATCTGCCCCACTGTGTCTTTTTTTAACCTGACTAACTATGGGCCAGATTCACAAAAGGGATACGCAGGCGTATCTGCTGATACGCCGTTGTATCCCTGTTTCTATCTATGCGGCTGATTCATAGAATCAGTTATGCATAGATATCCCTAAGATCCGACAGTTGTAATTGTTTTACACTGTCGGATCTTAGGATGCAGTTCCGCGGCCGCCGCTGGGGGGAGTTCGCGTCGTAAACCAGCATCGGGTATGCAAATTAGGAGTTACGGCTGATCCACAACGGTTTTTCGCGTTCGCTACGTCGCCGCTAGTATAGTTTCCCGTCGCTAAGTTCCACTTTTTTTTTGGTGCCTTAACTTTAGTCATTGCTGTCTAAAGTATGGCCGTCGTTCCCGCGTCAAAATTTAAAAATCAACGTCGTTTGCGCAAGCCGTCCGGGAATACGGAAGTACGCTATGCGCGTCGCCGTTCAAAAAAATTACGTCACGGCGCGCAAAGCATGGCGTGGCTATGGGGGCTAAATTTGCCCCGAGCCTAGCGAACCTTTTCTTAGCTTTTTGGGAGAGGGATTTAATAGACATCAATCCCCCCAACGAGCTGAGGTTGTGGAAAAGATATATCGATGATGTTTTGATAATTTGGGAAGGAGATCTCCCTTCATTGGAAAGTTTTTTTGCCAGACTGAATGGGAATAATAAGGGCATAATTTTAACGTATGAGGCCAGCAACTCTGAGATTCATTTCTTAGACTTAAATATTTTGGTTCATGACGGAGCTGTTAAAACCACAACCCATTTCAAACCGACAGATCGCAATGCCTATATTCCTCTGAATAGTTGCCATCATGCCCAATGGCTTAAGGCCATACCAAAGGGCCAACTTCAAAGGATTAGGCGAAATTGCACATCATCAGATGATTATTTTCAACAGGCTGATATCTTAAAAACTACGTTTTTGGAAAAAGGTTATGATCAGGCCACTATTGACGATATTATCCAACAAGTGGGGACAATTGATAGAAATCAGTTACTCGGCACTAAAAAAGCTCCAAGAAACAATATAGACCCAAAATTTAGTTACGCCATGATTACTGGTTACTCTAATCAGCACTTTTCTGTTAAAAAAATCTTAAAGAAACATTGGAAGATTTTAAAAAATGATCGTATTTTGGGGGCAGTTATTCCGGATCAACCAGTTGTCATTTTTAGAGAAGCACCGCCATTGCGTTTAAAAGTTGCCCCGATAGTAATTGACCCGCCAAACACAATAGGGTTTTTCCAAGATATGAAAGGTTTCTATCCTTGCAGAAAGTGCAATATTTGTAAAATAAATTCTTTCCGCGGACGTAAGCTCTTGTCTTTCCAGTCCACTCAGACTAAAAGGACATATAATATAGACTCATTCATCACTTGCACCAGTGATCATGTAGTCTATCTTGTACAATGCCCCTGTTCTAAACAATATATAGGACGTACAAAACGGGCATTACATGTCAGATTGGAAGAACATGTTGGAAATGTAGGGCGAGGGTTTTCCAAACACAATCTGTCCAAGCATTATGCTAAATACCATAATAAACAGATTGCAGGAACTCTATTTCTTCCTATCGAAAAACTCAATGCTCCCTGGAGAGGTACAAACAAAGTACGTTCTATATCCAAATCTGAAACTCAATGGATTTTTAATATGAAAAGTTTTGTCCCCTTCGGGTTGAACGTAGAGTGGGACATAAATTGTTTTCTCAGCAATACATAGCTTCTCCATTTTCTACCGTATTTTTATAATATTTTTTAATACTTTATATATTTTAATATGTGAGATATATACATAAATGTTTTAATCAATTTTATTCAATTAAAGATATTATTATAGATTTTATACTGTTATATTAAGATATTCAGGCTTTTTTATGCTTTTGTATAAATGGACTTTTATTTGTCTATTTAACTTATATATTTTGTACACTATGTCCCATTCGTTTCCTAATGCTGTGTTTCAGTGTGTGGTAAGACTCTTCTCCTATTTCTCCACAAGATGGCAGTCATCTGCATCTTGATTCGATTCTCCATCAGTTCTTTCTTAGTGTGTATACAGCTATTTCCGCTTGCCCTTAGCGTTCGCCCACAATCAAAATGGCGGCCGGACACTATATAGTGCTCTAGCGTTGGCCGGCGCGCTATTGGTCCATCCCCGATGACGTCTTACGACGAAACGTACGTAGGAGTGGCCTAAAGCGTACCTTGTCATCGCTCGTACGGAGAGAGCTATACACACTGAACACAGCCACCAGGATTCGATTGTCAGTTCGCGCTGTATGCGCTGGGATTTGTGACAAGCCTGTCTATACCGTCTGAATTGTAAGTGCTATTATTCCCTTAATAAACCATCCTTACATACAGTACTTCACTATGGAGCTATTTCTCGTTTCTTCTCTTTGAATATATGAGCGCATCCTTATTTTATCTGGAGTTTTGGAGCAGTAGACGATTCGATCTGTGTAACCTGCTGTTATATAGTCCACTTGAGAGGACTCTAAAAGATCTCTGGGCTTTATCTGACCGCAATCACGGTCAGTGAATCTGGTAAGCAGATTGGAATACCATCACACGGGTGTTTTCTTTTGGTGGAAGATTAAGAATCTTGTTTGTTTTTACCATTGGACTCTTTTTTCACTGATTTATATTTGTTATTCCATCACTTATATTCAATCCTCGATTGGTGAAGGATCAGTATATTCACCTTTTCACCTTTGGATATTTTTATGAACTTTTTCATCACAACATCAATTTGTTTTGTTCATTTAGTCACCAATTATTATTTTTCATAATTTATTTTGTCCATTCATAACTTATTTCATTCACATCAGCGCTGTACCTTCTTTTTGGAAGCACGGCGGGAGTTCGGAAACGGAGCATGCGCAGTAGGTCCGGCGCGGGAGTGCGCCTAATTTAAATGGCACACGCCCATTTGAATTGGCCCGCCTTGCGCCGGAGGCCGCGGCCATAGGCTTTCATCGCAAGTGCTTGGTGAATCAGGCACTTGCGATGAAAAATTGCGGCGGTGTAACTTATTTAGGATAAGTTACGCCGCCGCGATTCTTCGTGAATCTGGCCCTATGTAACTATATTTGGTGGAGTTGCTCGAAACGTTAGGAGTTTTGGACAGTTGTTTTTCTGTTGATCACTACTCTAACTGCTTCTGTAAAGCCATGTACACACGGGCCGAATATCTGTCAGTTCAATAGAAATCGGCCAACATTCGGCCCGTGTGTACGGCAACTAACCCAGTTTTATTGTACAGAATTCACCAGCAGCAGTTATGAAAAGTATTTGCTTTTGAAGACACAATCTACAGAAGATATGACATCCTTGTCTCAATACTTGGTTTGTCATTCACCCAGAACATCATGTCAGTATGATATTTTCCATTATATGATATACACATGGATTGTTCTAGGTCAGAGACTCACCAAGTAGTGAAGAAATGATCTGTATGATACTAGCACTGTCACGTTTTATTACCCTACTTTGCCAGCTGGATTAGCTGTACTGTAGCACGTTAATTTTGATGTCAATATATATATATATATATATATATATATATATATATATATATATTGAACTGACAGATATTCGGCCCGTGTGTACAGGGTTTTGCAGAAGCAGTTAGAGTAGTGATCAACAGAAAAACAGCTGTCCAAAAGTGCTAACGTTTCGAGCAACTCCACCAATTATGAACCAGATCACCTGAGAAACTACATAATCTCCAGCATTTAGGGGAGGAATTAGGATTTTTTTAGCAAGTTGCCCTGGGGTATTATGTATCTTTAAATTTAGCTTCACATACAAATGAATTGCTCTTATGCTTAAGAGTATGAGCTATAACGCTTTCCATACTATACATGGCAGCCATTTCTAGCAGATGGTACACACGGTCTTCAAGTAATTACCTTCATACTTTTCAGAGTTACACTATCAAGTTGAAATTATGCAAGAAAATAAGTTACAAGAAAAATAAATAACACAAGTGAAATCAAAAATTATAATTTGATTAAGCCAATACACCCAAGTACACCCAAGGGGGCAGATCCACAGAGAGAGTACGCCGGCGTATCTACTGATACGCCGGCGTACTTTCGAATTTCCTGCGTCGCATCGTTGTTTTGAATCCTCAAAACAAGATACGACGGCATCTGGGTTAGATCCGACAGGTGTACGTCTTCGTACGCCTTTGGATCTAAGATGCAATTATTCGGCGTCCGCTGGGTGGCGTTCCTTTCGTTTTCCGCGTCGAGTATGCAAATTAGCTATTTCTGACGATCCACAAACGTACGAGCGGCCGGCGCATTCCTTTACGTCGTCTCTAGTCAGCTTTTTTCGGCGTATAGTTAAAGCTGCTATTTCGTGGCGTACTCAATGTTAAGTATGGCCGTCGTTCCCGCGTATAATTATTATTTTTTTTTTTTTGCGTAAGTCGTTCGTGAAATAGGGATGGACGTAATTTACGTCCAGGTCAAAACCAATGACGTCCTTGTGACGTCATTTAGCGCAATGCACAGCGGGAAATTTAGGGATGGCGCATGCGCAGTTCGTTCGGCGCGGGGACGCGCTTAATTTAAATGAAACACGCCCGCCTACTCGCCGATTTGAATTAGGCGCCGTTACGCCACGAGAGATACACTACGCAAATTCTTTCTGGATTCGAAGCATCAAAAGGTAAGTTGCAGCGGCGTAGTGTATCTCCCATACGCTTCGCCCATGCAATTCTACGTGGATCTGCCCCAAGGTGTTGAAGCATAGAGATTTACCACAACAATAAGATCTACCCTGAATGGTTTCAGCCTACACCCAACAAACAATACACAGAGGGGGAGCTGAGAACAATGGTGACAGGATTCAGTAATTACAGTAAACAATTAAACAATAGTAGAGGGGATCACCTATGAATATTTCAACTTTAGACAAATACCCATGGGTATGCCAGAAGAAATGCAAAATACTCCATACTCTGGTCCATTGACACATACACAGCTTTATGCACAAGAAAGTTTTTACATTGCACAGAAAAACAAGTACAACTATAATTTATCTACAACTAACTTCACATTACATATCTTCTATAAAGTTACATTTAAAAAAAATAAGTATACTAAAAGTGTGTAAATTACCATAAATCCTTAGGCTAGTTTTAGCTTTAATTTCATACTAATACAATGCAAATACAAAAAAACAAGGCTTTTTAAAAAAAAAAAAAATATTCCAACCAACAAAAAATATATTTACTCACCTTATTAATAAAACAAACAGACAATTAGGAAAATAAAACAAACAAAACATGTTTCCTGTTCAGTCTATCATCCCATGTGGTACATTATCCCTGTAGAGTTTTATAATACACCCTCAAAATGAAAAACCAAGATACCCATTTTAAGTAAATTGTATTGCTGTGGTGGGAATCACTGCTAATAATTTGGATCAGCTTTGAACCCCCCCAATTAATAACCTTACTTTCATAAGCAGATATAGGGGTTGTGAGGAAGATATTGTATAACCAGTGGTAATAGGATTAGACACTTAAGTGAAAGTCCATCCACAACAACATTTTTGGGTACAGTAAAATGACCTGAATATGGAAATCCAGCAATCTATTATTTTTATACAAGGTCATTCTCTGTCCTGTTATATTATCCAACCTAATGCAGAGTAGCTGGGAATTTCCTGCATTTCCTCCACATTGGGTCTATAGTTCCCTATGTCTTGTTCAATAATATCTGGCAACATGAGGTACACTGGTGAGGCCACCTCCTTACCTTTACCCCCAAAAACTTTGGATTTTACTCATGTGAAGGGATTTGTTACCTCCTCAGTTAAAATAATCCCCCCCCCCCAATGTGATCAACACAAAAGTCTGCAAAGCATTTGTGAAACTTTTGGTGATCGGGAATCTTTGTTGTTTAAAGAATGACTTCAGATTCGGGGGCCCATTCACAAAGAAGAGTTTAAACCTTTATATCAATTGATATTGGTTTTCTCCTTTTTATAGTTGCTTAAGATTGTATACTGTATTTATGATCTATATCTGGAAGAATGTATGAGTTCACTTATACAGATGTTTTATACATGATCCTAAAAAATAGAATGTACATGGTTAAAGCGTGCCAACATATTTGACTTTAGAATTTAGAATATTTGGAATGAAATTGCTTGATTTTTTTTTTTTTATATTTCATTACATATAATTTTTCATTACATATAATTTTTCATTACATAATATTTATTAAAATCCTTCAGATTACTTATTTTCAGGCTCAGGTTTCAACCCTTCACAAAACAAAACAGAAAACACAAACCCCATTGATATGGACCTACCTGCTCCACCCTTCCAGATCTCTTTCGAAGGTCTCCAGTCATATGTTAATGAGCAGCTCCTCTGTGTTGGCCAATCAGGTTCTCCCATCAATTAGCAAAAGCCACTCCCCTTTCCACATATATACCCCACATACAGTATATGCAGTCCACACTTAAATTAGATTTTACTTGAAGCAAAAGTGAGTTTATATTTCCATTGACTACTTCATCCCACAACTATTTCAAGAAGAATTAACACGTTGGGAAGTCTACAAAGATTCCACTAGTGAAGACCCAGTGAGATCCCATCTGTACCTTCATTTTCTCAGGTTAGTCATTTAAAACATTATAGTTTCCTAAAAAAATATTAGGATCTTTCTTTTAGGACCTGTTGTCTACTCTTTGTAACAGATAACTAAGCAGTGAGTTAAATAGACAAACTCTTTAATGTTCTTTAAATTTAGATTTTTTATTTTATTTCTCTTGTCATTTATGGTCAGAGTAGAGATCCATACAGAGATTGGAAATCCGTCTTGCAATACTTTTTTTTTTATTAATATAACCAACCTCATGCATGGAGATGTTCTGTCATCATATATCTATAAAGTAAAATTAAACTGTGAAGTCTTAGGTTATTTGTTACTTTCCACCATCCAACAGTTGGGTGTGAAAGCACAATCCACTTTTTTTAAGTACGTTTTTTAATAGTAGTTTGGGTTCCAAATTCCACCATTACAATTTGTTTTTAATTTACGTAGAAGTGTTATTTAATTTCTCTTATGCGTTATTGTTACAATACCAGGGACATTTGCACCTCTATTAATTAGAATGTTGATATTTTTGACCAGCCGCTCTCTACAAGTGCTGTAGTTTAGAGATTCAGCTTCAACCAAAAAAAAACATTTCATGGTTTGTAATCTCTGTCAGCTTTTAACTGTCATATGTATCCATCACTGGAGATGACACAGAACATGATATCTCCCCAATTGGGATACATATGCTTGTAAAATCCTGACCATAGATGGTGGGCAATATTCAGAGGGATGTCTAATGCTGTTTGTTATCATAATTATGTCAAGAGAAACTAACCTGTAATTTTGTTTTTGTCATGATTCCAGAATGACTTCTAATATCCAGGAGGTGACCAAGAACACTGCAAGGGATGTCCTTCAACTCATCACCCAGACCTCCAAAAACCTGAAGATGATGGAGGTATCAGAACACTTTGACCCCATCCAAGAACTTGGGATGGGTTCCTATGGAAAGGTCCTCCTTGCCAAACATCGGGATTCAGGTAAACATTATAACTTAATTCATGTAAGGAAAATATTTTCTTAGTATTAGTTGTGCTTCTGAATCATTTCAAAGCCACCAAAACCATTTCTATTGAACTAGCGGAACAATAAAAAATGTCAAATTGCCAGTAGGTAGAGTTATTTTCTGTTAGAAGAGAGTTGTATATTTGTTCTGGAACAAATGCAAAGTCTGACATCCGAGATCCAATAATCAATAGAATTGCTAATTTGTAGACAATCATTAGGTCAACTTTGAAGCCACGTGTACACACAAATTGTTTAACCTAAGCATGTGAATATTGGGCCAGATCCTCAAAAGAGATACTCCGACTTAAGTGCTGTTCAGTCTGTGTGTAACTTTGGAAACGATCCTCAAAAGGCTTTTTCCAAAGTTACACAGAAGATCCGGCATGTGTAATTGATTTACACTGCCTAATTTTAGGATGCAGTACCGCATCCGCCGCTGGGGGCATTTCGAGTCGAAATGCCGTTGCTAGTATGCAAATTAGCACTTAAGGCGATCCACAAAGCTTTCTAGCTTCTTTTTTGCGCCGTAAGTGTTATTTTGCAAGTGTAAAATTAGGGCTCGTTTTACAAAGTGTAAAGTTAGTCACACCTTGTAAAGGCCCATTGCAGCGACGGCATTTGGTATGCTTTCCCGAGGGAGAACTCCACGGCAATTTGTAAAAAACAAAACCGGCATGGGTTCCCCCCCAGGAGCATACCAGGCCCTTAGGTCTGGTATGGGTTGTAAGGGGACCCCCCCTACGCCGAAAAATTGACGTAGGGGGTCCCCCTACAATCCATACCAGACCCGTATCCAAAGCACGCTACCCGGCCGGCCAAGAAGGGAGTGGGGACGAGCGAGCGCCCCCCCCCCCTCCTGAGCCGTGCCAGGCCGCGTGCCCTCAACATGGGGGGGTTGGGTGCTCTGGGGCAGGGGGGCGCACTGCGGGCCCCCCCACCCCAGAGCACCCTGTCCCCATGTTGATGAGGACAGGACCTCTTCCCGACAACCCTTGCCGTTGGTTGTCGGGGTCTGCGGGCGGAGGCTTATTGGAATCTGGGAGTCCCCTTTAATAAGGGGGCCCCCAGATACCGGCCCCCCACCCTAAGTGAATGGATATGGGGTACATCGTACCCCTATCCATTCACCTGGAGGCAAAAAGTAAAAGTTAATAAACACACAACACAAGGCTTTTTAAAATATTTTATTATTCTGCTCCGGATGCCCCCCCTGTCTTCGTTATTAGCTCAATTACCAGGGGGGGCTTCTTCTTCCGCTCTCCGGGGGTCTTCTTCCACTCTCCGGGGGTCTTCCGCTCTCCGGGGGGGCTTCTCCGGACTCCGGGGGGGCTTCTCCGGACTCCGGGGGGCTTCTTCCATCTTCTCCCCTCTTCCGCTCTTGACTCGGCGAACCCCGGTTCTTCTGCAGCTCTCCGGTGCCTTCTTCTTCAGCGCTGGCTGCCTGCTATGTTTGTGTGTTAGCTCGATTTCAAACAGGCAGCCGGCGCGGTCTTCTGTGGCGTCAGGGTCTTCTGGTCTTCTGTTCTTCCGATGTTGTCTCGTCGCCTGTTGTCGCTGTAATGATGGAAGCGCGCCTTGCATCCCATTTATATAGGCATCACCGTCCCATCATGCTCCGGTAGGTACCCACGTGGTGGGTGCACGTGGGTAGGCACCCACCACGTGGGTACCTGCCGGAGCATGATGGGACGGTGATGCCTATATAAATGGGATGCAAGGCGCGCTTCCATCATTACAGCGACAACCGGCGACGAGACAACATCGGAAGAACAGAAGACCAGAAGACCCTGACGCCACAGAAGACCGCGCCGGCTGCCTGTTTGAAATTGAGCTAACACACAAACATAGCAGGCAGCCAGCGCTGAAGAAGAAGGCACCGGAGAGCTGCAGAAGAACCGGGGTTCGCCGAGTCAAGAGCGGAAGAGGGGAGAAGATGGAAGAAGCCCCCCGGAGTCCGGAGAAGCCCCCCCGGAGTCCGGAGAAGCCCCCCCGGAGAGCGGAAGACCCCCGGAGAGTGGAAGAAGACCCCCGGAGAGCGGAAGAAGAAGCCCCCCCTGGTAATTGAGCTAATAACGAAGACAGGGGGGGCGTCCGGAGCAGAATAATAAACTATTTTAAAAAGCCTTGTGTTGTGTGTTTATTAACTTTTACTTTTTGCCTCCAGGTGAATGGATAGGGGTACGATGTACCCCATATCCATTCACTTAGGGTGGGGGCCGGTATCTGGGGGCCCCCTTATTAAAGGGGACTCCCAGATTCCGATAAGCCTCCGCCCGCAGACCCCGACAACCAATGGCAAGGGTTGTCGGGAAGAGGTCCTGTCCTCATCAACATGGGGACAGGGTGCTCTGGGGTGGGGGGGCCCGCAGTGCGCCCCCCTGCCCCAGAGCACCCAACCCCCCCATGTTGAGGGCACGCGGCCTGGCACGGCTCAGGAGGGGGGGGGGGCGCTCGCTCGTCCCCACTCCCTTCCTGGCCGGCCGGGTAGCGTGCTTTGGATACGGGTCTGGTATGGATTGTAGGGGGACCCCCTACGTCAATTTTTCGGCGTGGGGGGGTCTCCTTACAACCCATGCCAGACCTAAGGACCTGGTATGCTCCTGGGGGGGGAACCCATGCCGATTTTTTCTTTGAAAATTGGCATGGAGTTCTCCCTCAGGAATGCATGCCGCTGTCATTTTTTTTTTCCCCGACGCAACTTTAAGCCGTCGCGATCCTCAAAACTCGGCGTAACGTAACTTCGCGCATGCGCAGTACGGCCGACGCGCATGCGCAGTACGGCCGGCGCGGGAGCGCGCCTCATTTAAATGGGACTCGCCCCATTTGAATAGGAACGCCTTGCGCCGGCGGAATTTTAGTTACACAGCCTGAATTTTCTAGATAAGTGCTTTGTGGATCAGGCACTTAGGTAGAAACTTTAAGCCAGTGTAACTTAAATTGGATTTTTTAAGTTACGTCAGGTTTTTGTGGATCTGGCCCATTATTCTGAGCATTGTGTACAGGAAGCATTTACAAAGCATTAACCTTGCTTTAAGCAGCATTCTTTTAATTTGCTTCCAAGTACCTTTCAAAGTAAGTTCTTAAAGCCCCCCTCATTTCCAGTTTTGGTGGGATGATTTTTCATCTTAATGAGTCACTGCTGTAGATTTATTCAGGCTTCTGGCACACTCCAATGGGCTTTTAGCAAGCTTCTGTATTTGGTTTATGTTACGAATTCTCTTTTCTCTCTCTCTCTGTTTGGCAGGTCAGTTAGTGGCCGTGAAGCTGCTTAGCAAGGTGAAGGTTCAAATGGACAACTTTCTGGTGGAATATGGGATGTCTATCAGCCTTAGCGGCCATTCCAACATCATTAGGACCCATGAAGTTGCCTTTCACACAAGTAGAGGCTACGCGTTTGTTCAGGAGGTGGCGACAGCTGGAACTCTTTATTCCCTAATAAAACCAAATGTAAGTTTGTATGAAAACAATAATAATCTTTAAATTAAGAAAATATTTATTTCCTGTCTTTAATTTCTTTAAAGTATTTAAAGTAGAGGTTTAAGGACTCACCACTCATTACATTCAGTTGGTGGGATTGTGTATTGGTTGATTATTAGGTTTGATTTTAGGTATGTAACTTTCTCAGCTGTGAAGCAAGGTGAAAAATGGTGGTCCTGGATCTTGCACTATCCATGGTGACTCTCATATTTGTATATCAACAGGTTTCCTTTAAGCATCCTTTCAAGTGTATTTAGCAAATATTTTATGTCCCTGTATGATGCATAATATAGTCTTTTTTTATTAATTTTTTTCAATGTTGGCGTCTATATTTTGCCATGTTAGTGTCTAGTGGCTAATTTTGTCTTATATTCTTTTGTTCATAGGTTGGTTTAAATGATGATACAGTGAAGCGATTTGTTCCTCAGATAGCCAGTGCTTTGGAATACATGCACAGCAAAGGGATGGTCCACCGTGACATCAAGCCAGACAATATTCTGCTAATGGACTTTGAATGTAATATTATCAAAGTGGCAGATTTTGGACTGACAAGGCTCCAGGGTACTGAGGTACCATCTATATCCCGCTTCACACCGTATAGGGCTCCCGAACTGTGTAGCCTGAAAAAAGGTGATCAGTTGCTTCTACACCCGAGCATTGATACCTGGTCCTTTGGTGTCACAATTTACGCAGCTTTGACTGGATCATTCCCTTGGAAAGGAGCAGAGAGACGTGACCCAATGTACAGAGACTTTGCGTGGTGGCAAGTCAGAAAAGATGTGACCTTAGCATCAGAAAAGTGGAAGAAGTTCTCTCTTGAAGCCAGGCAAATGTTCTGGGAACTTTTGGCCCTCAATGCTTCTGAGAGGTGCTCAGCCATGGACATTCTAAAATATCTTCATGTGCCATGGAAAGCAGAAATACTTTCAGAAAACCATACAAGGAGTACTGTAATACAAATGTCATACGAAGGAAATGATGTCCATTCCAGAGCTACAGCAAGTGCCACTACTACACTTGCTATAGGAGCTGAGGTGGAAATTGCATAGGTCCTTTTGATCAGCTGATAATCAAGTGACAGACGTGATATATGCACTCTGGGGAATTGTACAAGACTTGTGTCCTAGCTGAATGTAAGAACGTAGACATCTTAGACATCTATGTATTTTTTTGTTCACGTGATTGTTTATACACATTATTTTTTAAAATTATGGATCAAATCATGATAAAAATGTAAGATGGCCCTGGAAATGATATGCTTCTGGAACAAAAAAGCATAGTGTGGACAATACTCTACATGATAGGTATGGTAGAGCCAAACGTTAGGTCCGAGCATAAGTTCAAACTGTAAACACTGTTTGACTGTTTAGAGAAGATCTGAACTTTAAGAATGTTTAGTTGGAACTCCTCCCACCAAATGTCCCCCAATGCATTGCTTGAGTTATCCTTGGCTCAGGCAATGTTCATATACTTGACCTCTAGTCAGGTGCGAAATGTTGGGTCTCAGTAAAGTTTCAGCCCACACACTAGAAAAGACTGATTTCATAGCACCCTTTTGTCAGTGTTGGTGAATTTAGTGTGGGTGAAGGACAACTGACATTTGTTAACCACTTACCCCCCGGACCATATTGCTGCCCAAAGACCAGAGTACTTTTTGCGATTCGGGACTGCGTCGCTTTAACAGACAATTGCGCGGTCGTGCGACGTGGCTCCCAAACAAAATTGGCGTCCTTTTTTTCCCACAAATAGAGCTTTCTTTTGGTGGTATTTGATCACCTCTGCGTTTTTTATTTTTTGCGCTATAAACAAAAATAGAACGACAATTTTGAAAAAAATGAATATTTTTTACTTTTTGCTGTAATAAATATCCCCCAAAAATATATAGAAAAACATTTTTTTTCCTCAGTTTAGGCCGATACGTATTCTTCTACATATTTTTCGTAAAAAAAAATCGCAATAAGCGTTTATTGATTGGTTTGCGCAAAAGTTATAGCGTTTACAAAATAGGGGGTATTTTTATGGCATTTTTATTAATATTTTTTTTACTAGTAATGGCGGCGATCAGCGATTTTTTTTTCGGTATTGCGACATTATGGCGGACACTTCGGACATTTTTGACACATTTTTGGGACCATTGGCATTTTTATAGCGATCAGTGCTATAAAAATGCATTAGATTACTATAAAAATGCCACTGGCAGTGAAGGGGTTAACACTAGGGGGCGGGGAAGGGGTTAAGTATGCCTGGGTGTGTTCTTACTGTGGGGGGGGGGGGTGGCCTCACTAGGGGAAACACTGATTTTCTGTTCATACATTGTATGAACAGAAAATCAGCATTTCCCCTGCTGACAGGAACGAGAGCTGTGTGTTTACACACACAGCTCCCGTTCCCCGCTCTGTACCGAGCGATCGCGTGTGCCCGGCGGCGATCGCGCCCGCCGGGCACACGCACGGGAGTCGGGGGCGAGCGGGGGGCGCGCGCGCGCGCCTCCGGCGGCGCGCGTGCGCCCCTAGTGGCGGCTAATAGGCAGGACGTCCATTTACGTGGTCTCGCCTAGGAGAGCCACCTTGTGGACGTATTTCGGCGGTGCGCGGTCGGCAAGTGGTTAAAGGGGAAGACCAGTTAGTGTTATGTGCTTTCAGTATGGTGCTATAAACAGTATTCAGTGTAATGTGTATTACTATATTGTATTCTGCATATACTTTTCTAATGATATGTTTGCAGTATCTCTGGCTATGGAGAGTGCAGTATAAGCCTGGTTGTATTCACTGCAATATAAAAAGACCCTACAGTTCTTTTTAGTCCTCCTTTTTTATTTTTTCGGGTGTTTTTTAGCATTTTGTTAATGGTGTGACCTGGAGGCAAAATTAGACCTGGAGGCAAAATGGGAAGGAACATTCCAAAAGTAGTACTGGCTGAAGATGTCTCCTCCTTTATCTCCTTTATCTTTTTTATCTTTTTTAGTGTAAGGGGTACCCATTGAGACCATTTATGTTGTTAGTTTATATGTTGATTTTATGTCGTATTTATTGTATTGTTTGGAAAAAAATAATAAAAGAATTTTGTAAAAAAAAAATAGTATAGTCACTTTTTCTCTTTCATTAAGCCAAAAAAAAATGTTTTATCTTGGTTTGGTGTTTTTGAGTTGGGCCTTATATTTTTAATATTTTTTTAAAAATGTTTAGCTTTATTTTATTTTCTTAGGGTCATTTATATATATATATATATATATATTTGGGGACAACAGCAGCATTAACCTCCCTGGCGGTATGATTCTTTCAGAAAAAAGGTGCTGAAAGCGGTACCATTATTTGCAAGGGAATTTGGCGTTTTATACTGTAGGTCTGTAATTTTTAGAAATAACTCACTTAAATCTGACCAAACAAGATTCTAATAGGCATCCCGGGTATGACATTTTTTTAAAAACAAAATTATAAATTATAATATAATAAATAATTATAAATAATTATAACAAATGATAATGTAATTATAATAAAAAATATTCAATAATGTAATCAAATCAAAATCACTGAAATTTGCTCAGTTGCAGAATTGTTGCTGTAATTTTTATGACGAATTTCCCCACAAATCGCTATCGCACAATTCTGCAAGTGATTATAATTTATTATCACTGTTTTTTAGCTGCTCTAAAACTATTTTTGACATAAAGGGACACTTTTGGTTGCTATGGACAATCTCCAGTTTGCAGGCAGAAAGAAAAGTTTTTATTATATAAAAGTACATGTAGGGCACTGGGCAGACCACTAGGGACAAGGGGGGTGTGTATTTTTTACATACAGTACTGTAATCTATAAGATTACAGTATACTGTATGTAATGTGTTTGTTTACGTTTTTGAATTTGGCGCCGTTCTCCGCTCCCGTGCGTCGTAACGTCGCAGGGAACAGAGATCGGCTGCACAGGAGGACGCTGTGTGAATCGAGCGAGGTCCCGGTCGCTCACACAGCGCGGTGGCATCGCTGGATCCAGGGACAAGGTAAGTAAACACTCCCTGTGCATCCAGCGAGGCAAGCCCGAGTCTGACTCGGGGTTACCGCTCGCAGCATGAAAATCTAACCCCGAGTCAGACTCGGGAATACCGCCAGGCAGGTTAAGGATAAGTTAAGCTGCCATGGGTTATGTTCAAGCAGGGTTTGGAGAACTTCAAAGAAGACTGAATGGTGAACCTACTGAAGCATTTAGGAAGATATTCTATTATGTAATGCAAAAGGACATAAGAAAGGAGGCCATAATGGTCTCTGCCAGCTTGGGACTCAGTTAGCAGATGTATGTGAAAGGAATGCTGATTAATGAGATCGGGAAAGCCTGGGTCTTTCACCCAATAGTTTATTGTACTCATTAACACACCTTTGTCTCCTAGCAAACTATTGGGGGATGTGTTTATACTTATGTGTATTGTAAGTTGTGATGGAGGAGATGGAAAGTCTACCCTGAAAGGTCATATCTCTGAGTCACCAAGTCTGGGTAAATGATTAGATAACTAGCTCATGTTAATTAGGTTTCTGGTTGCAGGTGTATTGTTAGAGTAATATGAGCAGGAGGGGGGGGGCTCCTCTTCAACTGTATATAAGACTGTATTCTTGTTCTAATAAAGAGTCCATGTTCAGCAACCAAACAAGTATTGTCTTATTTTGTGGTTTTTAACGGTTGGAATATCTGATATCTATATTCAGACTGGGAGGAAGCGATATATGACGAAAGCACTCAAGCGGAGTGTGGGACATTTTGTTACACTCCTCATCCAACACCCCCGTGTCCTCCTCCCCTATCTCTATTCCCAATCCTTCTTTTTCATCTCCATTCTCTCTTCTCCTACTGCTTAATCTCCAGTCCCACTCCTCCATCTCCATTCTTGCTCCTCATCAATCTCCATTTTCTGTCCAACGTCTCCATTCTCACTCCTCATCCACCATCTCTATTCTCACCATTTCTACTTCATCCCTATTATCACTCCTCATCCACCATCTCCATTCGCACGTTTTCTACTTCATCTCCATTATCACTCCTCCTCCTCTATCTCCATTCGCACGTTTTCTACTTCATCTCCATTATCACTCCTCCTCCACCATCTTCGTTCTCACTATTTCTACTTCATCCCCATTATCACTACTTTGCCTCCTCTATCTTCATTCTCATTCTTTCTCATACTGCTCCATCTCAATTCTCTCTCCTCCTCATCTATTTCTAGTTACACTCTTTCCCCCTCTAATTTTCCAAATGCGCATTGTTTCCAACCAGGTGCTGTCATTACAGAAGGAATATTGCTGCTGGTGCATGTCTGCGAGCACCAGTGCGCATGCACACGCATGTGTTTTGGCACCAGATGTCCTAATAAACTGGGCTTGGAAACAGAGTCAATGCTGTCTGATCGGTAGCTTCCTGTGACGCCTGCTACCTGTACCCTGCTTTGAGATCCTGCTCCTGTGTTCTGATCCGGCTTGACTTTGACTATTCCTGCCTGCTGCCTGTACATGAATTCCTACCTGCTCTACTTGTTACCTCGCTGTCCATCTGTTGCCAACCAAGCTTGTACCCGATCTGCCTCTGCCGCTGCACCTGTCCGGTTTCTCTAACCTGTATGTGCCTGTGCCAATCTATGCTGCAAATCTCTCAGGACTGATCCGCTGTGCATTGCCTGCTGTGCTGACCCAGCCCCTCTACTGCCTGCTGTGCTGAACCAGCTCCTCTACCACCTACTGTGCTGACCCAGCTCCTCTACCGCCTGCTGTGCTGAACCAGCTCCTCTACTGCCTGCTGTGCTCATCCCACCAGTCCTCATTCCTGTGGCATCAGGAACTTCAAAGCAACCCTCCTGTCTACCTACCTGCCAGGCACTCATACCATTCTGTACTCTCAGGTCCCCTGTCTACTCTATCAGGGGCCACAAGTCAGATATGTAAGGGAGGCCTTCCTCTGCATTACAGGGCTCATTCATAAGGTACGTGAAAATGTGACAGGTGCGCAACCAGATGTCCGCTCACCTCCTTGGACCTCAGTATTACAAAGATGTCATGAACAGCATTGTATCACAATCTCCTACAATCTGCTTCACAGACAAGCTCCAGGTCATATGCTCATAAGGAAACACAGAGAGACATCATAGTGCTTACTGGCTATTTATTACATTAAAATAAAACTTCTCCAAATGCACTTACATAAATAAAAAAGTATTTATGCATGTAAGCAGGACACTCCAGTCCACAGGAGTTACCAGACCACAGACTTGATCTGTCCCCCAGCTTGACCGATGTGATTATGTCACCACCTCCTCCCACCTGACGTGTTACGTCCTTCTGGATTTTCTCAAAGGCCTTGTGACTGAACTACCGTTGTGGATGTATGTGAAGGATACTTTGGTGAGAGGGGTAGAAGTGCCTGGGAGTGGTGGGAGGAATCTAAGCATGGCCGGCTATATGGATGATGTGATGATGGTGTTTAGAGTATAGATGGTTTGAGGAGAGCAAAGTTGTCAATCAATCTTTTTTGTTCTCTAGGTGGGTTTGCATTAAATATGGCAAAGAGTGGATGTAAGTTTTTTTAATGATTGGAGAGATGTGGAAGAGAGCTATGAGGAGGTACATGGGTACATTTCTTGTTATTGAAGACCTTAACATTGGGGGTGATGTGGATTATTAAGACTGTCACCTGGCCCATTTTATTATATTTATTTAATGTCTTTCCTGCAGGATGTTTCAGTGTGCCGTGTGTTAGTCTGAGGATTGAGAGGTGTTTGAGGAGATACAAATTGTATGAAATAACTAAAGGTGTGGTGTGAACGTTGGAAAGTGATGGGGGAGTTATAGGGAAGGAAGGGGTTGGAGATGATATGAGGTGAAGAGTAAGAAAGTATGGAGGGATGTATACAATAAACACATTTTGAATTGGCAGTAAGATTTGATGAGGGTGGAGAGTTTGGAACATTTGTTCTGGGGGGTGGTATATCCAAGGGAGGGGTGTAGGAGGGTGGAGAGTTTGGAACATTTGTTCTGGAGGTGTGGTATATCCAAGGGAGGGATGTAGGAGGGTGGAGAGTTTGGAACATTTGTTCTAGAGGTGTGGTATATCCAAGGAAGGGGTGTAGGAGGGTGGAGAGTTTGGGACATTTGTTCTGGGGGTGTGGTATATCCAAGGGAGGGGTGTAGGAGGGTGGAGAGTTTGGAACATTTGTTCTGGAGGTGTGGTATATACAAGGGAGGGGTGTAGGAGGGTGGAGAGTTTGGAACATTTGTTCTGGGGGTGTGGTATATCCAAGGGAGGGGTGTAGGAGGGTGGAGAGTTTGGAACATTTGTTCTGGAGGTGTGGTATATCCAAGGGAGGGGTGTAGGAGGGTGGAGAGTTTGGAACATTTGTTCTGGGGATGTGGTATATCCAAGGGAGGGGTGTAGGAGGGTGGAGAGTTTGAAACATTTGTTCCGGAGGTGTGGTATATCCAAGGGAGGGGTGTAGGAGGGTGGAGATTTGGAACATTTGTTCTGGGGGTGTGGTATATCCAAGGGAGGGGTGTAGGAGGGTGGAGAGTTTGGAACATTTGTTCTGGGGGTGTGGTATATCCAAGGGAGGGGTGTAGGAGGGTGGAGAGTTTGGAACATTTGTTCTGGAGGTGTGGTATATCCAAGGGAGGGGTGTAGGAGGGTGGAGAGTTTGGAACATTTGTTCTGGGGGTGTGGTATATCCAAGGGAGGGGTGTAGGAGGGTGGAGATTTGGAACATTTGTTCTGGGGGTGTGGTATATCCAAGGGAGGGGTGTCAAAACGAGGAAATGAGGAAGGCATGAAATAAGTCAACATTTTTATGGTTGAGGATTGGTAGTGGTGGGTTTTCGAAAATATTACGTTTTCTGAAAGTAGGATGGACATTCTTTTTTTAAAAAAGGGATAAGGAGGTAGGAGGAGTGCATTATGGGTATTGCTTTAATTAGCATATAAATACAGGGCTAGATTCAGATAGCCCTGCGTAATTTAGTGCGGGCGTAACGTATCTCCGATACGTTACGCCGCCGTAAATTAGGGCGCAAGTTCCGTATTCATAAAGAACTTGCGCCCTAAGTTACGGCGGCGTAGCATATGTGGGCCGGCGTAAGCCTGCCTAATTCAAATGTGGATGATGTTAGCGTGTTTTATTTAAATTATTGTTGACCCCGTGTATTTTACGTTTTTTACGAACGACGCATGCGCCATTCGTGAAAGAATCCCAGTGCGCATGCTCGAAATTCCACCGCAAATCATCGTTGCTTTCGACGTGAACGTAAATTACGTCCAGCCCTATTCGCGAACGACTTACGCAAACAACGTAAAAAATTCAAAATTTGACGTCCATACTTAACATTGCGTACGCCTCATAGAAGCAGGAGCAACGTTATGCCGGAAAAAGCCTTACGCAAACGACGTAAAAAACTCTGCCGGGCGCACCTACGTTTGTGAATCGGCGTATCTAGGTCATTTGCGTATTCTACGCCGAGAACGACAGAAGCGCCACCTAGCGGCCAGCGTAAATATGCACCCTAAAATACGACGGCGTAAGAGAATTACGCCAGTCGGATCTTAGCCTAATTTTGGCGTATCTTGCTTTCTGAATACAGAAAGAAGATACGCCGGCGCAGCTTTGAATTTACGCGGCGTATCTATAGATACGCCGGAGTAAATTCTTGCTGAATCTAGCCCATAGTATTTAATTTTGCTGTGTGTCACTAATTAGTTTTTTCTTTTCATTCTAGGGTGAGTGAATTGCAATGGTGGAGGGACATTGGTGGAGGGAGAGTGCAGTTGTGTATATCTAGGGAAAAAAGTTTTGTGGGGTAGGGATAGTGGTGCTGTGTGATTATTATTATTATTATTATTAGTAGTAGTAGTAGTATTGCTTTTATTATTAGTATTACATATATATTTTGTGTTGATGTTGCTGCATGAAATGTATTTGTTACTTTTGGAATTTGTGTTACGTAAATTAGATTTTTTATATATTTTAGGACATTTTAAATAAAATAATTACAGCAAAAAAATCAGCATAGAAATCTGGAATTATCAAGTATTATTTTCCTGCTCTGTGGGTGACAAACTCTCAGAGATATTCACATAGGGCCAGATTCACGTAGAATCGCGGCGGCGTAACGTATCCTAGATACGTTACACCGCCGCAATTTTTCATCGCAAGTGCCTGATTCACCAAGCACTTGCGATGAAAACCTACGCCGGCGGCCTCCGGCGTAAGGCGGGCCAATTTAAATGGGCATGTGCCATTTAAATTAGGTGCGCTCCCGCGCCGGACCTACCGCGCATGCTCTGTTTCCGAACTCCCGCCGTGCTTTGCGCGCCGTGACGTCATTTTTTTGAACGGCGACGCACGTAGCGTAATTCCATATTCCCGGATGGCTTACACAAACGACGTTGATTTTTAAATTTCGACGCGGGAACGACAGCCATACTTTAGACAGCAATACACTTGCTGACTAAAGTTAAGGCACCAAAAAAAAGTGTAACTTTGCGACGGGAAACTAGACTAGTGGCGACGTAGCGAACGCGAAAAACCGTCGTGGATCCGCCGTAACTCCTAATTTGCATACCCGACGCTGGTTTACGATGCAAACTCCCCCCAGCGGTGGCCGCGGTACTGCATCCTAAGATCCGACAGTGTAAAACAATTACACCTGTCGGATCTTAGGGATATCTATGCGTAACTGATTCTATGAATCAGTCGCATAGATAGAAACAGAGATACGACGGAGTATCAGGAGAAACGCCGTCGTATCTCATTTGTGAATCTGGCCCATAATGAGTGGAAAACGTTCAATTTAAAAAAACCTGAAGATGCTCTGTATCTGGCTATGCTATACAACTTTGGTGGGTTTGCTCCAAGCAGGAGTTGCCTGGAAGTTGCAATTTCCCTCAACGATGAAACCCAATTAATTTGACAAAGGTGTAGAAATACATGTACTGTATATACCTCTTTCAATACTAATACTTCTAAACCTGACTGACAACACTGCTTGGGATTTCGGTGCAGCACAGGTAGCGTTGTCAGTTCAAAAAGTAATTTAGGAGCTCACTGGATATCTGGCAGGATCAGCGGGTATTTTTCCATATGAAGAAAATTCAAGAGCCCCACCCAGTGCACAGGAGGAGTAACTACTCATATATGTACAAGTTACATCCCCCATGTACCAGGCAGGGGTCTTGTTCATCCACCGGGGAGAGTCCAGACTTGTCATCTAATAAATGTAAAGAAATATTGTTACAACCAAATAGAGAAATGATTATCATAAATTAAATTAAATCATAAAAAATTGAATTTAGAATAATAAACTGCATGTGGTCAGTTCTGAAGGTCTATTTTTCTTTAGAATAACCGAGAATCCTGTAGTAATAAATGATATATTTATATATGAAATGGTAATAAATCATAAGGTCATCATATGGTGCCTTAGATGCTGTCCCTGCGCCCGGCTGAATTTTAATTGGCCCGGTTGGGAACAGTGACCAATCGCGTACATTTACACAGCTAGACCGGGTGATATGCTTTTTCTTTTTTTTTTAACCACTTCAATACCGGTCTATCGTCATATGACGTCCACAGATGGGATCTCCCATCCTGGGTGGACGTCATATGACGTCCCGGGCTTTCCCAGGGGATATCTAGATGATGCCTGCAGCTAGAGGCATCATTCAGATATCCATGTCTTCAGCCGGCGATCCTGCGCACCATAAGAACAATCATAGCGGCGGTTCCGCCACTTGATCGTTCTTATAGGCGGCGGGAGGGGACAACCCCCCTCCCGCCGCCATCCGGTGCTTCTCCGGGCACTCCCATGCCATCGGGGGCCCGGAGAAGAAATTGTCCGGCGCAGGCAGGAAGCATAGAGATGACTGGTGACCAGATGGTCACCAGTCATCTCTATGACCGTCAGAGGACCCGGGTGCGATGTGATGACCTCACGCCCGGGTACCCTTAAGTAAACAAAGCCGCGATTGCAGCTAGTGAGCAACACAGATCATGAGATCGGTGAATTTTTTTCACCGATCTCATGCTCTCCAGCCTGGAGGAGGCTGGAAAAGAGGACCTGTCACACACATTTCCTATTACAAGGGATGTTTACATTCCTTGTAATAGGAATAAGAGTGATAAAAAAAAAAAAAAGAAAAAAAAAAGTTTTAAAAGTTTTAAATAAATAAGTAAAAAAAAAAATAAAACAATAAAAAAAAAAATTAAAACGCCCCTGTCCCCGGTAGCTCGCGCGCAGAAGCGAACGCACACGTAAGTCCTGCTGACATATGTAAACACCGTGAGGTATTGCCGCATGCGTTAGCGTGCCACCAACAATCATCATGCCTAGCACTAGATCTCCTCTGTAAATCTAAACTGGTAACTTGTAAAAAATTTCAAAGCGTTGCCGATGGAGATTTTTAAGTACCGAAGTTTGGCGCAATTCCACGAGTGTGCGCAATTTTAAAGCGTGACATGTTAGGTATCTATTTACTTGGACAGGGGGCGCTAGTGGGACTAAAACATATGTGAAAATCCAAAAAAACACAATAGCAATATACAATCACAATTGAGTAATTGTGCAATAAATGCCTGATTGAAAAAGTGCAATAGTGCAAGGATGATAGGATCTCATCCATATACTGAGTACATAGAGAAACAGTGAACGTAAAGAAAAACCAAAATGTCCATAAACTGAATAGCAAGTGTTCATATGTTCCTTGTTTATCACTGTGCATGTGATAAGATGCAAGCAGGTTTCCACCTTCACCGATCTAAATCACCCAATAGTGCATATAAAGGATGGCCCCTTACCGCAGGAAGTTGACCTTTTTCGCTAAAAAGAGGTCAAATTGAGCTCGTTGTCACCATGGACAAAGTATAGACACCTGGAGTTCCTGTGGGTCAGCTGGTTAGAGCGTCATAGGGGTATAAGAACAGAGAGATACCGCCATGGCATAATAACGTTTTATTTAAAAAGTTAAAAACAACACAGTGCCGAATGGAGGCTTACTTGGGTAGTGCCCGCGTCCCGGCACTGAGGCTTTGAGCTTGTGGTCAGAAAGGATCGTTCAAATCGATCGAATAGAGAGCGATGTCCGCGCTGGGGAGGTTTACAGCGTGCGCTCCACCTCGTAAGACTGAGAAGCCAGCTGGACAGGAAGATGCTGTGCGTGATCCACGTACCGCCTCGTGGGTAGGAATCATGTAGGGGGTAGGGTAATAGTCATTAGATGGTGGTGGGTAGTGGCCCCCATGTGAAGCACTCCCACCTCCTGATTGATATGAACTTTTGGATTGGGATGGAGTCCTGGGTTTTTTAGGGGTATGAATTTTTACTTTGGGTCTGGTAGAACACTTGCTATTCAGTTTATGGACATTTTGTTTTTTCTTTACGTTCACTGTTTCTCTATGTACTCAGTATATGGATGAGATCCTATTATCCTTGCACTATTGCACTTTTTCAATCAGGCATTTATTGCAAAATTTACTCAATTGTGATTGTATATTGCTATTGTGTTTTTTTGGATTTTCACATATGTTTTAGTCCCACTAGCGCCCCCTGTCCACTTTTCACATTTGCATTTATTCTTTGAATTTTTTGGGTAGCAGCTTTCTCATTTTTGATACATTTATTTTATTGGCGCGAGATCCTTACCCCATTTATCTATTTACTCGGTGTAACATAATCTTTCATATTTTACAAAAAAAATGGTGCTAACTTTACTGTTTTGTTATTTTTTTTAATTCATGAAACAATTTTATTCCAAAAAAAAGGCGTTTGAAAAATTATTGCGCAAATACCGTGCAAGATAAAATGTTTCAATGACCGTCGTTTTATTCCCTAGGGTGTCTGCTAAAAAAATATATATAATGTTTGGGGGTTCGGCGTAATTTTCTAGCAAAAGAATGATGATTTGTACATGTAGGAGAGAAGTGCCAGAATAGGCCCGGTATTGAGGTGGGTATAAAAGCCCGGTATTGAAGTGGTTAAACCACTGTTTTATGTAGTTGATTTGGCCACTGTGACTTATGCAAATCTTTAAGCTAAGTGTCTTTGTTACTAATTGATTTTGGACATTATACGTTGTCCCCCGCCTGATAACTCATCTTTTTTTGTCATGTAAAAAAATCTATAAAAACTGTTAATAGAAAAAAATAAATTATAAGGTCACAGGTTGTGGTTTCATTAAAAAGGTTACAAAAGGCTTTAAAAGTTTCCGTCAAGACGTTATATCACAGGTTGTGGTTGTGCAAATTACATAATAACCCCAGAATAGACAAATCTAGTTAATAGGAGAAAATACATATAGATAGAGACCTACACCAACCAATAAGCAACCGTCCTTCACTGGTTTGACTGTTCTATATTGATAAAAACTGAATTACTCAGATTCCTGTTACTGCTCTAAACATGTTATAATTGGTCTTGGCAATGCCAATGCAATTTAACATTTTTAACAGCAAACTGGTAATATCATATCCAACAAGAGTCCTTCTATTACCATTGTTAGCTAGAAGACCCTTTCTATCAGCCTCTTTGATTCAGGTTTCTATTTAATTTTCCTAACTACGAGGCTTATCCCCACCACTCTGAAAGTCGCTAACAGACGTTCCATCATTGGCATACCTCATTACAAAAAGTAATGAATGTCTACTGCGACATGACCATAAAACATTGAGAAAGCCACATACCTGAGAAAGTTGGTCATATGTGATCTTCTTTCTGATGCACCAACACTCACCAATTTGTGTTCATTCAATGTCTACCTCTGCACCAACATGTAATGAAAATTCATCATCAAATATGATAAGTGGCTCTTCCATGTTGTCCTTCTGTGGTTCTGGAGTCATCTCAGACTGAGATCCAGAAGAGTCTGTGTTTAAAATGTAATACAAGGATGTGATGGAAACACTGCCCTGTGAGGTGTTCAGGTCGGAAGTCATGGATTCCTCATATTGCACAGAGCTGCTTTTAATGGGATCCTCATCTTCTTGTCCTGTGGCTGCATCTGGAGAATCTTCCTTCCATCTTTCACTCACATATTTCAGAATTTCTGTAGCTTTACTTCTTTTCATAGAGTCAATGGCCAAAAGATCGATAAACATCCTTCGTATCCCAGTGGGAATCTTTCTCCATGCTTCAGGAGGATTGTCCATATGAAAATTGTTCTGCCAGTCAACAAAACATTTATATCCTTCATCATCAAGGGTGGCCACCTGCCATGGAAACTCCCCTGTAATAAAGGAGTAGATGTTGACACCAAACGACCACACATCCAGGCTGCCATCTACAACCAGTCCATCTGAGATGGTTATGTCACACAATTCTGGGGCCATGTAAGATTTGCTGCCACACCCGGAGGTTATCACTGTCCCTCTGACCTTAGCAAGGCCAAAGTCTGTGATCTTGATGGAGTGGCAGTCCTTGTCAAACACCAAAATGTTTTCTGGCTTCAAATCCATATGAACAAGTCCTTTCTCGGACATGAATTCAAGAGCATTGGAGATCTGTACAGAACACCTCTTGATTACGTCTTCTGGAATTCCCACCTAGAAAAAAAAGATCAAAATACAAAATAGATGTTAAAAATACAGTTTGGTAGAATATAAAGAGAAATTCAGAATCAGTTATAGTATATGTATGGCCATAACTTTTCACCATCATTAAGACAAAGTAATGGAACATTTTAAATATTAGTTTTAACACTTCTTTATCAAAACTAAAAAAAAAAGGGCATCCCGAAAACTTAATGTACTTACATGTGGTAAATTCATGGAGAACAGATCACCAGCAGGGGCCAGTTCCTGGGCAAAGACAAAGTATTTGATGGTGGTGAAGGCGATGCCATGACATCCGATGATATTGGGATGAGGAGAAAGTAAGTATGAAATGCTAAACTCCTGGAGAAAAGACAGCTGACTGGTTCTCTTTTTATTCATGACCTTCAATGCCATGGTTTGACCTGTAAAAAACAAAACAATAATTTAACTTGGAATAAAAATATAATATTTTTAGCTGGTTATTTTTTTATGTCCACTTGAAAATCTCAATCTTGGAGCAACAGATCTTATTAAAATGTTTGAGAATGTATTATGCTTCATTTAAAGCCAATGCCAACCTTTCCAGAAATCATCTCTCCTGTACTGAAGAAATTCTACTGGACTGAGATTTCCTACTCTCATTTTTTTCAATGTGCATTAGAAGAAGCAACAAACCAGACAGACCCCATCTTGTTTCCTGGCTGGGGAACGTCCGTCATTATTAGTATCATATCCTCCCCAGCCTGACTGTTCCTAGCCCACCCCTTTCATTCATTGGATTTATAATCTTTTAATCATGGAGGATCAGCATCACATGTGACCATTATCTAGGACAGTCTGCATGCAAATACAGTCTACTCCTCCAGACAGATATGTACCCATCATAGTATTTTGATATTTACATAACTCTTCCCAAGACCCAGACTATTGCTTAGTTACCTAAATAATTCTACCAACATGAATTCATATTTTGAACAGTTTATACTTATAGAGATGTAATAAATATAAAGTCTATTACTTACAGATCACTTTAACATACATATACATAAATGATCATAGACAATATTTATATTGAAATGTTGGTTAGAATAATTCACTGACCTGTTGTCTTGGCGTTTGCCAATAATACTTTTCCATAGCCTCCTTCTCCAAGTTCCTTCACATTGAAGAAGTGTTCCTCTAAGTCTACATTCACTAGTCTTTGGGAATAGAAGGAGACCATTCTGTCCAGAAGTCCTTTTACATCATCAGCAACGGAGGCCATAGTGTCCTGGAGAGCAAAAACAGAAAACTTGTTACATTAAGAAGACATTTATTTTTTAATGAAAAACTTTAGAAATTTGTCAAATATGAATACTATTACTAGAATTTAATATACCTATACATATGAAATGCTCAATAAAGCTCCACATCTTAATCAATGTGACTCAGGAATAAGGTTCAGTCATAAAAGTGAAATCTTTAACAGAGCAACAGAAATGTATGGAGTACAGTTAAAAGGACCTGAATATGGAAATACAGCGATTCATATACAAGACAATTATCAAACAAATGTAAAACTTGGTCAAGTGCAAAATCAAATGGAAAAGCCAAGACTTATAGCAATAAATAGGTGACTGGATATATCCAATAAGCCGGTTTCTGTACCCCCGAAGGGGTGTGTTTCCCCAATGGGATTTTATGCGTGGGAGATTGGTTGTGGAGTAAGGACTAAATTAGTCGACAAAAATGTATCAAAAATATCAAATTTTATTTCAATTTTTATTTAGTGTTGCTAGTAGGCAACGTATCAAGGTAAATGTTAACAGCATGAGCAACAAAGCATCTAACTGACCAAGGGGGGCAAAGAAGGCACGACCTAGGGTGAGTGACCGTCAAACGGCACCAAACATTACTGAAGATAGGACATAAATTCAAAATTGTATATATATTAAAGCGACAAAGGAATGCAATAAAGAATATATCCAATAATTACCAGTTCAGTCATGTGTAGGGACTGTATGGGGGGATCAAACGAGTAATTTCTCCCCCAAGTGCCCTTCAGGAAAGAAATGTAATAAACTTTGGCCAGCAGGTGGAAAGGTGTATCTTCTGCCAGAAGAATTTTGGTGAATCTTATATTTCTGGCAGACACTGCCATGAAAAGACCAAACATACCAAAGGGATGACCTACAAGAGATACTCTGCTTTCTTTTTGCCGACCAGCTATGCCGACTTTCTAGTTTTGTTACATAAAATCAGGAGGATGAACACAGAGCTCAGCCAGATAAGAAGTGTAATTTTAATAATAACTATCATGTAAAATATATAAAATGGTTGTCTCACTTTTTGTGACCAGTACAAGACATCAGAGGCCATGATAAAGGCCATCAGAAGATTTTTGTACAGATTGGATTATACTTGTAATAGGAGTTTTAGATAAAAACATACCCAATCATATATTTCCTTTGGTATTACATCACACAAATTACTGTCTCAACTTTTATTTCTTATAATATATTGTTAACAACTTTTTCATCAGACTGATCATGGCAAGCCTCCAATGTCTATCCTGTCCTCTGTATACATTCTATTACATATTATCTTGTCTAAGCTCCACTCATTGCCCCTTTTGTCAGTTTTGAATATTAAGGTTTTATATATTTATTACATACACCTCAAACCTCTGCAGTATTATTATCAAAATGCTCAATAATAAAGATACATTGATTGGTTAGATGAAAGTGACCTTACCTTAATGTGGAGAGGATTCAGGGGTGATGAAGTTGGATTTGTTTCTCAAAGTATTAAGTTCCTCTGCAGATCAACACCAGACAACGTCACCAAATCTCCAGCAAGGCTGTAATAGATGAGTGTACCGGGATCTCTGGAAGTAACTGATCAGAGGAGGGAGAGGTCTCCTTTTTATAAGGGAGATGGGCGGGGAAGGCAGAGAACGAAGGATTTCCATTGGCTGACTTCTCATGTAAATGATGTGTAAATAACCTGCATTGTTCTGGCTGATTTGCATATAAACAGGTTTTCTAGAGAATAGGTGATTGGATTAAACATGCTGAAACCCCAAATGCTTTAAAACTTTGCTGAATTTTAAAATGAAACTTTCCTCCATATTAACTATAAAATGGGAAATATTGTTTTGTTTTATAATATATTTTTTGTTTACCTGATTGTAGACTAAATCACTAATTACAAGAGGGAGAACTAACCAGATAATTTATTGAGAAAAAACAATGTAACATTGGCTGTAGGTTCTTGTGGGTTTTTTATACTATTATGTTTTTATGCCTTCTAGTAACATTGTACACCAATTAATTTAGTTTGAAAGGGACCTTTTGAAGAAAAAATTGAATAAAACATCATCAGCATAAAATAGTTTGCAGGAGGATTAAAATTACCTGTCAGGATAGGAATATTGGAGCTGCCATGTCTGGGCTTATTTCCTTATTAACATCCTGATCATTTCTTCACTACTTGGTGAGTCTCTGACCTAGAACAATCCATGTGTATATCATATAATGGAAAATATCATACTTACATGATGTTCTGGGAAAACGACAAACCAAGTATTGAAACAAGGATGTCATATCTGTAGCTTGTGCCTTCAAAAGCAAATATCTTTCAAATCTACTGCTGGTGAATACTATGCAATAAAACTGGGTTAGTTGTCGTACACGCGGGCCGAATGTTGGACGGTTTCTATTAAACTGCCCAATACCCCCCCCCCCCCCGATATTCAGCCCGTGTGTACAGGGCTTTACAGAAGCAGTAAGGACTCGTGCACACGATAGGTTAAACAGAGGACAACGGTCTGATGGACCGCTTTCATCGGCCAAAACCGATAGTGTGTGGGCCCCATAGGTTATTTAACCATCCGTTAAAAAAAAGCCAACTTTCTTTAAATTTAACCAATGGATTCCTAACCGATAGGTCAAAACCAATCGTTAGTAGGCACGACCATCGGGTTAAAATACCATGCATGCTCAGAATCAAGTCGACGTATGCTTGGAAGCATTGAACTTGTTTTTTTTCAGCACGTCGTTGTGTTTTACGTCACCGCGTTCTGACACGATCGTTTTTTTAACTGATGGTGTGTAGTCGCGACGGACCATCAGTCAGCTTCATCGGTTAACCAATTAAAATGGTCCATCGGTCCGTTCTCATCAGATGGATTGATCGTGTGTATGCGGCATTAGAGTAGTAATCAACAGGAAAACAGCTGTCCAACAGTCCTAACGTTTAGGGCAACTCCACCAAATATGAACCAGGTCACCTGAGAAACTGCATAATCTCCAGCATTTAGGGGAGGAATTAGGGGAAAAAAATTAGCAAGCTGCCCTGGAGTATAACGTATCTTTAAATTTAGCTTCACATATAAATTGCTTGCTCTTATGCTTAAGAGTATGAATTATAACGCTTTCCATACTATACATGACAGCTATTTCTAGCAGATGGTTTACACACGGTCTTCAAGTAATTATCTTCATGCTTTTCCGAGTTAAACTATCAAGTTGAGATAATGCAAGAAAAAAAGTTATAAGAAAAATAAATAACACAAAATATATATATATATATATATATATATATATATATATATATATATATATATATATATATAATTTGATTAAGCCAATTGTCTGAGACTGGAATATTCAGTACACCCAAGGTGAGGAAGCATAGAGATTTACCACAACAATAAGATCTACCCTGAATGGTTTCAGCCTACACCCAACAAACAATACACAGAGGGGGAGCTGAGAACAATGGTGACAGGATTCAGTAATTATAGTAAACAATCAAACAATAGTAGAGGGGATCACCTATGAATATTTCAACTTTAGACAAATACCCATGGGTATGCCAGAAGAAATGCAAAATACTCCATACTCTGGTCCATTGACCATACACAGCTTTATGCGCAAGAAAGTTTTTACATTGCACAGAAAAACAAGTACAACTATAATTTATCTACAACTAACTTCACATTACATATCTTATATAATGTTACATTTAAAAAAAATAAGGAAACAAAAAGTGTGTAAATTACCATAAATTCTTAGTCTAGTTTTAGCTTTAATTTCATACTAATACAATGCAAATACAAGAAAACAAGGCTTTTTAAAGAAAAAAAAAATATTCCAACCAACAAAAAATATATTTTCTCACCTTATTAATAAAACAAACAGACAATTAGGAAAATAAAACAAACAAACAACGTTTCCTGTTCAGTCTATCATCCCATGTGGTACATTATCCCTGTAGAGTTTTATAATACACCCCCAAAAAAAAACAAGATACCCATTTTAAGTAAATTGTATTGCTGTGGTGGGAATCACTGCTAATAATTTGGATCAGCTTTGAACCCCCCCAATTAATAACCTTACTTTCATAAGCAGATATAGGGGTTGTGATGAATATATTGTATAATCAGTGGTAATAGGATCAGAAACTCAAGTGGAAGTCCATCCACAACAACATTTTTGGGTACAGTAAAATGACCTGAATATGGAAATCCAGCGATCTATTATTTTTATACAAGGTCATTCTCAGTCATGTTATATTATCCAACCTAATGCAGAGTAGCTGGGAATTTCCTGCATTTCCTCCACATTGGGTCAATAATATCTGGCAACATGGGGTACACTGGTGAGGCTACCTCCCTACCTTTACCCCCAAAAAACTTTGGATTTTACCCATGTGAAGGGATTTATTACCTCTTCAGTTAAAATAATCCCCCTCCCCCCAATGTGATCAAAAGTCTGCAAAGCATTTGTGAAACTTTTGGTGATCGGGAATCTTTGTTGTTTAAAGAATGACTTCAGATTCAGGGACCATTCACAAAGAAGAGTTTAAACCTTTATATCAATTGATATTGGTTTTCTCCTTTTTATAGTCGCTTAAGATTGTATACTGTATTTATGATCTATATCTGGAAGAATGTATGAGTTCACTTATACAGATGTTTTATACATGATCCTAAAAATAGAATGTACATGGTTAAAGCGTGCCAACATATTTGACTTTATAATTTAGAATATTTGGAATGAAGTTGCTTGATTTTTTTTTAATATTTCATTACATATAATTTTTCATTACATAATATTTATTAAAATCCTTCAGATTACTTATTTTCAGGCTCAGATTTCAACCCTTCACAAAACAAAACAGAATGCACAAACCCCATTGATATGGACCTACCTGCTCCACCCTTCTAGATCTCTTTCCAAAGTCTCCAGTCATATGTTAATGAGCAGCTCCTGTGTGTTGGCCAATCACGTTCTCCCATCAATTAGCAAAAGCCACTCCCCTTCCCACATATATACCCCACATACTGTATATCCAGTCCACACTTAAATTAGATTTTACTTGAAGCAAAAGTGAGTTTATATTTCCATTGACTACTTCATCCCGCAACTATTTCAAGAAGAATTAACACGTTGGGAAGTCTACAAAGATTCCACTAGTGAAGACCCAGTGAGATCCCATCTGCACCTTCATTTTCTCAGGTTAGTCATTTAAAACATTATAGTTTCCTAAAAAAGATTAGGATCTTTCTTTTAGGACCTGTTGTCTACTCTCTGTAACAGATAACTAATCAGTGAGTTAAATAGACAAACTCTTTAATGTTCTTTAAATTTCGATTTTTTTATTGTATTTCTCTTGCCATTTATGGTCAGAGTAGAGATCCATACACAGATTGGAAATCCGTCTTGCAATACTTAATTTATTTTTAATATAACCAACCTCATACATGGAGATGGTCTGTCATAATATATCTATAAAGTAAAATTAAACTGTGAAGTCTTAGGTTATTTGTTACTTTCCACCATCCAACAGTTGGGTGTGAAAGCACAATCCACTTTTTTTTAAGTACATTTTTTAATAGTAGTTTGGGTTCCAAATTCCACCATTACAATTTGTTTTTAATTTACACAGAAGTGTTATTTAATTTCTCTTATGCCTTATTGTTACAATACCAGGGACATTTGCACCTCTATTAATTAGAATGTTGATTTTTTTGACCAGCCGCTCTCTACAAGTGCTGTATTTTAGAGATTCAGCTTAAAAAAAAACAACATTTCTTGGTTTGTAATCTCTGTCAGCTTTTAACTGTCATATGTATCCATCACTGGAGATGACACAGAACATGATATCTCCCCAACTGGGATACAGATGCTTGTAAAATCCTGACCATAGATGCTGTCTAATATTCAGAGGGATGTCTAATGCTGTTTGTTATCATAATTACAAGGTCAAGAGAAACTAACCTGTAATTTTGTTTTTGTCATGATTCCAGAATGGCTTCTAATATCCAGGAGGTGACCAAGAACACCGCAAGGCATGTCCTTCAACTCATCACCCAGACCTCCGAAAACCTGAAGATGATGGAATTTTCCGAACACTTTGACACCATCCAAGAACTTGGGACGGGTTCATATGGAAAGGTCCTCCTTGCCAAACCTCGGGGTTCAGGTAAACATTATAACTTAATTCATGTAAGGAAAATACTTTCTTAGTATTAGTTGTGCTTCTGAATCATTTCAGAGCCACCAAAACCATTTCTATGGAACTAGCGGAACAATAAAAAATGTCAAATTGCCAGTAGGTAGAGTTTTTTTCTGTTAGAAGAGACTTGTATATTTGTTCTGGAACAAATGCAGAGTCTGACTTTCGAGGTCCAAGAATCAATAGAATTGCTCATTTGTAGACAATCATTAGGACAACTTTGAAGCCACGTGTACACACAAATTGTTTAACTTAAGCTTGTGAATATTATCCTGAGCATTGTGTACAGGAAGCATTTACAAAGCATTAACCTTGCTTTAAGCAGCAATCTTTTAATTTGCTTCCAAGTACCTTTCAAAGTAAGTTCTTAAAGCCCCCCTCATTTCCAGTTTTGGTGAGATGATTTTCATCTCAATGAGTCACTGCTGTAGATTTATTCAGGTTTTTTGTACACTTCAATAGGCTTTTAGCAAGCTTCTGCATTTGTTTATGTTACTAATTCTCTTTTCTCTCTCTCTCTCTGTTTGGCAGGTCAGTTGGTGGCTGTGAAGCTGCTTAGCAAGGTGAAGGTTCAAATGGACAACTTTCTGGTGGAATATGGGATGTCTATCACCCTCAGCGGCCATCCCAACATCATTAGGACCCATGAAGTTGCCTTTCACACAAGTAGAGGCTACGCGTTTGTTCAGGAGGTGGCGACAGCTGGAACTCTTTATTCCCTAATAAAACCAAATGTAAGTTTGTATGAAAACAATAATAATCTTTAAATTAAGAAAATATTTATTTCCTTTCTTTAATCTCTTTAAAGTGTTTAAAGTAGAGGTTTAAGGACTCCCCACTCATTACATTCAGTTGGTGGGATTGTGTATCATTTGAGTATTAGGTTTGATTTTAGGTATGTAACTTTCTCAGCTGTGAAGCAAGGTGAAGAATGGTGGTCCTGGATCTAGCACCATCCATGGTGACTCTCATATTTGTATATCAACAGGTTTCCTTTAAGCATCCTTTCAAGTGTTTTTAGCAAATATTTTATGTCCCTGTATGATGCATAATATAGTCTTTTTTTATTACATGTTTTCAATGTTGGTGTCTATATTTTGCCATGTTGGTGTCTAGTGGCTAATTTTGTCCTATATTCTTTTGTTCGTAGGTTGGTTTAAGTGATGATACAGTGAAGCGATTTGTTCCTCAGATAGCCAGTGCTTTGGAATACATGCACAGCAAAGGGATGGTCCACCGTGACATCAAGCCGGACAATATTCTGCTAATGGACTTTGAATGTAATATTATCAAAGTGGCAGATTTTGGACTGACAAGGCTCCAGGGTACTGAAGTACCATCTATATCCCGCTTCACACCGTATAGGGCTCCGGAACTGTGTAGCCTGAAAAAAGGAGATCAGTTGCTTCTACGCCCGAGCATTGATATCTGGGCCTTTGGTGTCACGATTTACGCAGCTTTGACTGGATCATTCCCTTGGAAAGGAGCAGAGAGACGTGACCCAATGTACAGAGACTTTGCGTGGTGGCAAGTCAGAAAAGATGTGACTTTAGCATCAGAAAAGTGGAAGAAGTTCTCTCTTGAAGCCAGGCAAATGTTTTGGGATCTTTTGGCCCTCAATGCTTCTGAGAGGTGCTCAGCAATGGACATTCTAAAATATCTTCATGTGCCATGGAAAGCAGAAATACTTTCAGAAAACCATACAAGGAGTACTGTAATACAAATGTCATACAAAGGAAATGATGTCCATTCCAGAGCTACCGCAAGTGCCGCTACTACACTTACTATAGGAGCTGAGGTGGAAATTGCATAAGTCCTTTTGATCAGCTGATAATCAAGAGACAGACTTGACAAATGCACTCTGGGAAATTGTACAAGACGTGTGTCCTAGCTGAATGTAAGAACGTAGACATCTTAGACATCTATGGATTTTTTTGTTCACATGATTGTTTATACACATAATTTTTTTAAATTATGGATCAAATCATGATAAAAATGTAAGATGGCCATGGAAATGATATGCTTCAGGAACAAAAAAGCATAGTGTGGACAAAACTCTACATGATAGGTATGGTAGAGCCAAACGTTAGGTCCGAGCATAAGTTCAAACTGTAAACATTGTTTGACTGTTTAGAGAAGATCTGAACTTTAAGGATGTTTAGTTGGAACTCCTCCCACCAAATGTCCCCCCAATGCTTGAGTTATCCTTGGCTCAGGCAATGTTCAAACACTTGACCTCTAGTCAGGTGCGAAATGTTGGGTCTCAGTAAAGTTTCAGCCCACACACTATAAAAGGCTGATTTCACAGCACCCTTTTGTCAGTGTTGGTAAATTTAGTGTGGGTGAAGGACAACTGACATTTGTTAATGGAAAAGACCAGTTAGGGCCCTTTCACACGGGCGGACGAACGGATCGTTTATTACAAGTTCGTTTTCGTTTACTTGTAATGTATCCCTATGGGATTGCAGATGTTAGCGAATGATGCATCCGCTAACGTCCGTAACGATCCGCCTCCGCAAAGTTCCGCTTTTTCAGACGGAAGAAAACCCTATTTTTCTTCCGTCTGGCGGAACGGATCGGATGAATACGGACACACGGTCCATATTCATCCGATTCCCCATAGGGGAGTGCAGAGCAAAGACAGGGCGGTCTCTGCACAGTGTGCGGGGACCGCCCTGTCCGCCGACAGCTCAGCGGGGATTTACGGAGGATCCCCACTGAGCCGACGGACACACACAGGACGGATCAATACGGATCCGCTCCATGTGAAAGGGCCCTTAATGTTGTGTGCTTTCAGTATGGTGCTATAAACAGTATTCAGTGTTATGTGTATTACTATATTGTATTCTGCATATACTTTTTGAATGATATGTTTACAGTGTATTGCAGTATCTCTGGCTATGGAGAGTAGAGTATAAGCCTGGTTGTATTCACTGCAATATAAAAAGACCCCACAGTTCTTTTTAGTCCTGCTTTTTATTTTTTTGGGTGTTTTTAGCATTTTGTTAATAGTATGCAAGTTACTTTTTCTCTTTCATTAAGCCAAAAAAAAAAAAAATGTTTTATTTTGGTTTGGTGTTTTTGAGTTGGGCGTTATATTTTTAATATATTTTTTTTAATGTTTAGCTTTATTTTATTTTCTTAGGGTCATTTATATATATATATATATATATATATATATATATATATATATATATTGTTAGAGTAATATGAGCAGGAGGGGGTAAACCTCATCTGTATATAAGACTGTATTCTTTTTCTAATAAAGAGTCCATGTTCAGCAACTAAACGAGTATTGTCTTGTTTTGTGGTTGTTAGCAGTTTTAATATCTGATATTTATATTCAGACTGGGAAGAAGCGGTATATGACGAAAGCACTCAATCGGAGTGTGGGACAGTTTTTTACATTGGTGGCAAGCAGTGAAATGCTTCCTGCAGTCTGGGACATCCAAACCTTCACCTGGATCCAAGGTCTGCATAGCAGGAGAGGAGGAGATGTGCAGAGACCAGCTACCATTGAAGAGGAATGCGAAAGGAGGTTGCGAGAGATGCAGATACAGAACAGAGGACCAGTATCAGATCAGGTCCTGCTGGGATGGTATTAGCAGAGAAAAACGGTATAGATGCCAACAACATAAAGCCGGCTTGCATAAGAGGGGAGCTGGAGATCAAAATTGCTAAGAGCCTAGGCCTAGGTGGACTTAAATTAAAAAGCCAGGCTGTACTGCCTTAACTGGAGAACATTAATAAAATGATAAATACATAATTACTATTAATAAAAGCAGAGTTAAAACAGTTCTACACAATGGTGGGACTGAGTAAAACAATACAGGTGACATAAAGCAAAAAAGAAGTGGCTAAAAAATATAGGACTGTTGTTCTCCGCTAATATTGCCTGCACTTATTACTGCAACATGTCTCACTCGCTTACCAGCCTGTGACCAAGGCAAAATGGCGGCTGGCCGATGTGTAGAACGGTGTCAACAATTTTTTTTGCCTCAGGCCCGCACTTATTATTAGTGTTGTCGGCCACTAGAATATATACGTTCCTGTTGAGCACACTATGCCCTGCATTATGCCCCATCCCATAGATAATAGTCTGGGACGTAGGCAAAATGGTGGATGGCTTGTGTATTAAATGGGCTCCAGCAAAATAGCCGACGAACGTTCAATTATGCAGACTATTTAAGCTTATACACTTTACCTAATGCATCCCCTGATGAAATCACATGACGTGACGATACGTGTCGGGATTGGAGGATTAGGTATACCTACATCCTGACAGTAGGAAGACGAGCTCGGCGCTCGTGGATTCAGTACACCAGTTTTTTCTGCCAAATGTGAGTTATTATTTGTTTTTTGGTTTAAATAAACCTCTTTTAAACAGGATTATGCCATGTATGCCTCCCTTTTTATCCCTCATATAACCCACTGAGTACTCATCCTACTGATGACCTGGTAACAGAAGGGGACTTATACAGAGCCATATACACACTGAGGGCTTATGAACTCGGTGTTCGTGGAGTTTTGCCCATGCTCCCTTCATAACAAGTGAGTGCAATACCGTGTGAGTGACGTCTGCCCCTATGTGGTTCCCCCGTCTGAGGTATGCTATGATTGCTCTCCCTGTCTTTACATCATTATGTATGGCCTTATCTGCCACTGAGAGGACTACAGCAACATAAAGGAGACTGCCATACCGTGGAAAACACCATTTCCATCTACACTCTGTGGTCTGTGTTTGCTGTTTGTCTAACAGCAGTGAGTTGAGCTGCTTGCAGACTGTCACGTACCTGGGTGAAGTCTGAAGTGACAAGCTCAGCCTCTCTTGAATCTCTGGCCCTGGTCCTGCTGAGAGTGGAGACAGGAGAAACCAAGGACCAGGGGAGACACGAGTGCCCGCAGATGTAACTCTGGAAGCCCGCAGCAGGTGATGCAAATCTTGAAAGGCAGGAAGTCGCAGCAGGTTGCAGGGACAAAGTCTCAGCAGGTTGCAGGGACAAAGTCACAGGTACCCGGGAAGTTGAGCGGAGCCAAACAGGAGACAGGAGCGTGGTTACATGGAAAGCCGGGTTCAGCAACGAGCGGGCAGCAAGGCACAAAGTCATCAGGCAGAAAACAGGGTCACATGGGAAGCCGAGATCAGGAACCGAGAGTCAGAGGTAAAGCGAGTCCAATAGCAAGGTCAAGGAAGCCCAGCTTCAGTAACTGGGATCTGGAGCACAGAAACAGGCACAGGATACAGGGACTGGAACCGCTGAGATCCATCAGCACTAGGCTGGGGTCAGTGCACCCTTTAAATAAGCTGGCTGGCACCAAGGGATGCGCGGGCACTCTCCCCCGAATTTGCGGGGACAGCTCTAATAGTTCTCTTACACAGACACAGAGGTGTATCACTGAAGAGCCCTGCAGCACCGTGTGTGGTTTATTATTACTTTTAGTGGTGGGAGTCATTTACACATATGAACTTTATTCATCTTACCGCCACTTCTGCTGGACTATTTGTTTATTGGACTTATACTACTGTGTATTTATGCTTTACCATGTGCACTGTTTGGTACATTTTTTATTTATTATATGTGTTTCATATATTTTGGATTCACTGGTTACTATTTTATTTCACACCTGCTTCCCAGGTGTGACTGTTAGTGCACTTGATCACTTATCACTCATTGGTTTTACATATTTGTTTACTGGTTGTGTTACATTCCTTGCACCTTCCCAGCCCCTCCACAGTGTAGACACCACCCCTTTATTCTTTATGAGTACATGTTTTGTTTGAATTAGATTCACAGGTGTTTTGCAGCAGTGCCCCCTAGACTAGGTTGCTAGACAGCGCGGGAGTTCCCTTTATTTACCAATGAATTTAATTGACCGTTCATCAGAGGATGTTATAGATTATGATTTACCTGCCAAAGTGTTGGCACTGGCCCCAAGTGCAGTCAACCCGTGCCCTGGATTTTCAGCAATTCCAGAGACTTGTGATTTAATTGATGTTTCTGCTGAGGAAGAACAACCAAGTGAGCCTTCAGCAAAAGAGCTAGCATCAGGGCAGAACATCACGGAGCTCTGCCCAGCACCAACAGCAGCATCTGTGGAGTTACAAAGAACTTCCCCAGCTGAAGCACTGGCCACCGGACAGAGGGTACAAGACCTCTGCCCCACATCTGGGGCAGTTTTGGAGGCTCAGTGTGAAAAGGTGGCAGTCATTTCCCAGCAGCAGATCAAGATACAGGGGAGAAGGTAGAGGAGGTGTTCTTAATCCCTCCCAAACAGTCGGCCAGGGTGGAGGAAGCAGTCTTTCCTCCCCAGCAAAGATCCATGCACCTGGGAGACAGTACCAGAGACATGTCGTCCCAGCAGCCAGATGAGGGCTCACCTCCCCATTGGCAGCTACACAGTTTGGGAATGGAGAATACCAGCCCCAACAGCTAGCCAAGGAGGATGATGTGGAGACCCCATCAGAAGTGCCCTTGCAACAGGGCAGAGTGCTAACAACCTCTGCCCAGCACTGGCAACTGTGGAGTTCCAGGGAGCTGGGGCAGTTGGCCCCTCTCTCCAGCGACAAGCTGATGTAGTAAAGCTTCTACACCCAGCTGTATCAGTGGTAACAGGGCAGAGCGCCGCTCGCCTCTGCCTAGCACCTACAGTGTCTCTACAGTTTCTGGAATCTGGGGTGATTGGCCCCTCTGCCCAGCAGAAGACCGAGCCCTGGAATGTTAAAAACCACCAGGCTGAAGCACTGGCAGCCGGACAGAGAGTCAATGACCTGTGCCCCACACCAACTGATGAAAATTATTCCTTGCAGACAAGAATGGAGATCATGCAGACTGACTATGTGAGTTCATTTTGCCAGACTAACGCATATCCAGACCAGGTGGAGTTCTGCAACCTTGTTAGTCAACGTTTGATGGGGAAGAAATGTGATAGACTCACCTGGGACAGAGGCTTTTGGAGGGCACTGAATGCTAGCCTCTTGCCTACCAACTATGGGCCCTGGCATTTGAGGGAGCTACAAGAATTTAAAAAAGATATTCTGCTATGTAATGCAAAAGGACATTATTAAGGAGGCCATGATGGTCTCTGCCAGCTTAGGACTCAGTGGACAGTGGAATGCTGATTAATGAGATCTGGAAAGCCTGGGTCTTTCACCCAATAGTTTATTGTGCTCATTAACACACCTTTGTCTCCTAGCAAACTATTGGGGGATGTGTTTATACTTATGTGTATTGTAAGTTGTGAGTGAGGAGATGGCAAGTCTACCCTGAAAGATCATATCTCTGAGTCACCAAGTCTGGGTAAATGATTAGATAACTAGCTCATGTTAATTTGGTTTCTGGTTACAGGTGTATTGTTAGAGTAATATGAACAGGAGGGGGGCTCCTCTTCAACTGTATATAAGACTGTATTCTTGTTCTAATAAAGAGTCCATGTTCAGCAACCAAACAAGTATTGTCTTATTTTGTGGTTTTTAACGGTTGGAAATCTATATTCAGACTGGGGAAAACGGTATATGACGAAAGCACTCAAGCGGAGTGTGGGACATTTTGTTACAGTCCTCATCCACTCCACCCCCGTGTCCTCCTCCCCTATCTCTATTCCCAATCCTTCTTTTTCATCTCCATTCTCACTTCTCCTACTGCTTAATCTCCAGTTCCACTCCTCCATTTCCATTCTTGCTCCTCATCAATCCCCATTTTCCGTCCAACGTCTCCATTCTCACTCCTCATCCACCATCTCTAGTCTCACCATTTCTACTTCATCCCTATTATCACTCCTCCTCCACCATCTCCATTCGAACGTTTTCTACTTCATCTCCATTATCACTCTTCCTCCACCATCTTCATTCTCACTATTTCTACTTCATCCCCATTATCACTACTTCACCTCCTCTATCTTCCCTCTCATTCTTTCTCATACTGCTCCATCTCAATTCTCTCTCCTCCTCATCCATTTCTAGTTACACTCTTTCCCCCTCTAATTTTCCAAATGCGCATTGTTTCCAACCAGGTGCTGTCATTAAATGCCTTACAGAAGGAATATTGCTGATGGTGCATGTCTGCGAGCGCCAGTGCGCATGCACATGCATGGGTTTTGGCACCAGATGTCCTATTTAAATTGGGCTTGGAAACAGAGTCAATGCTGTCTGATCGGTAGCTTCCTGTGACGCCTGCTACCTGTACCCTGCTTTGAGATCCTGCTCCTGTGTTCTGATCCGGATTGACTTTGACTATTCCTGCCTGCTGCCTGTACATGAACACGGCTTGTCCCTGACTTTGATCCTGCCTGCTCTACTTGTTACCTCGCTGTCCAGCTGTTGCCAACCAAGATTGTACCCAATCTGCCTCTACCGCTGCACCTGTCCGGTTTCTCTAACCTGTATGTGCCTGTGCCAATCTGTGCTGCAAATCTCTCATAACTGATCCGTTGTGCATTGCCTGCTGTGCTGACCCAGCTCTTCTACTGCCTGCTGTGCTGACCCAGCTCCTCTACTGCCTGCTGTGCTGACATCTCATCCCACCAGTCCTCATTCCTGTGGCATCAGGAACTTCAAAGCAACCCTCCTGTCTAACTACCTGCCAGGCACTCATACCATTCTGTACTCTCAGTTCCCCTGTCTACTCTATCAGGGGCCACAAGTCAGATATGTAAGGAAGGCCTTCCTCTGCATTAACGGGCTCATTCATAAGGTACGTGGAAATGTGACAGGTGCGCAACCAGATGTCCTCTCACCTCCTTGGACCTTAGTACTACAAAGATGTCATGAACAGCATTGTATCACAATCTCCTACAATCTGCTTCACAGTCAAGGTTCAGGTCATATGCTCATAAGGAAACACAGAGAGACTCCATAGTGCTTAGTGACTATTTATTACATTAAAATCAAACTTCTCCAAATGCACTCACATAAATAAAAAGGTATTTTTGCATGTAAGCAGGACACTCCAGTTCACAGGAGTTACTAGACCACAGACTTGATATGTCCCCCCAGCTTGACCGATGTGATTATGTCACCACCTCCTCCCACCTGACGTGTTGCGTCCTTGTGGATTTTCTCAAAGGCCTTGTGACTGAACTACCGTTGTGGATGTATGTGAAGGATAGTTTGGTGAGAGGGGTAGAAGTGCCTGGGGGTGGTGGGAGGAATCTAAGCATGGCCGGCTATATGGATGATGTGATGATGGTGTTTAGAGTATCGATGGTTTGAGGAGAGCAAAGTTGTCAATCAATATTTTTTGTTCTCTAGGTGGGTTTGCATTAAATATGGCAATGAGTGGATGTAAGTTTTTTTAATGATTGGAGAGATGTGGAAGAGAGCTATGAGGAGGTACATGGGTACATTTCTTGTTATTGAAGACCTTAACATTGGGGGTGATGTGGATTATTAAGACCGTCACCTGGCCCATTTTATTATATTTATTTAATGTCTTTCCTGCAGGATGTTTCAGTGTGTTGTGTGTTAGTATGAGGATTGAGAGGTGTTTGAGGAGATACAAATTGTATGAAATAACTAAAGGTGTGGTGTGAACATTGGAAAGTGATGGGGGAGTTATAGGGAAGGGAGGGGTTGGAGTTGATACGAGGTGAAGAGTAAGAAAGTATGGAGGGATGTATACAATAAAGACATTTTGAATTGGCAGTAAGATTTGGTGAGGGTGGAGAGTTTGGAACATTTGTTCTGGAGGTGTGGTATATCCAAGGGAGGGGTGCAGGAGGGTGGAGAGTTTGGAACATTTGTTCTGGAGGTGTGGTATATCCAAGGGAAGGGTGTAGGAGGGTGGAGAGTTTGGAACATTTGTTCTGGAGGTGTGGTATATCCAAGGGAGGGGTGCAGGAGGGTGGAGAGTTTGGAACATTTGTTCTGGAGGTGTGGTATATCCAAGGGAGGGGTGTAGGAGGGTGGAGATTTGGAACATTTGTTCTGGAGGTGTGGTATATCCAAGGGAGGGGTGTAGGAGACAACAACAAAAACCTGGGGAATGCCCAGGGAAAAACCAAGCCTACTTACCGACCAGCTTTCAGAAAACCAATTAACCTGTCTACAGTATGCGTTAAAAACAGGGGTTCGGTCCGCACGCATTTGCAAACGCATGCGTGAGCCACAGAGCCGCGCCAAGGCACCCTGTAATCTGTGGTCCTAACACTAAACAATGAGCGTCCCCACAGGTGTAGGAGGGTAGAGATTTGGAACATTTGTTCTGGAGGTGTGGTAAATACAAGGGAGGGGTGTAGGAGGGTGGAAAGTTTGGAACATTTGTTCTGGAGGTGTGGTATATCCAAGGGAAGGGTGTAGGAGGGTGGGGAGTTTGGAACATTTGTTCTGGAGGTGTAGTATATCCAATGGAGGGGTGTAGGAGGGTGGAGAGTTTAGAACTCTTGTTCTGGAGGTGTGGTATATCCAAGGGAGGGGTGTAGGAGGGTGGAGAGTTTAGAACTTTTGTTCTGGAGGTGTGGTATATCCAAGGGAGGGGTGTAGGAGGGTGGAGAGTTTGGAACATTTGTTCTGGAGGTGTGGTATATCCAAGGGAAGGGTGTAGAAGGGTGGAGATTTGGAACATTTGTTCTGGAGGTGTGGTATATCCAAGGGAGGGGTGTAGGAGGGTGGAGAGTTTGGAACATTTGTTCTGGGGGTGTGGTATATCCAAGGGAGGGGTGTAGGAGGGTGGAGAGTTTGGAACATTTGTTCTGGGGGTGTGGTATATCCAAGGGAGGGGTGTAGGAGGGTGGAGAGTTTGGAACATTTGTTCTGGAGGTGTGGTATATCCAAGGGAGGGGTGTAGGAGGGTTGAGAGTTTGGAACATTTGTTCTGGGGGTGTGGTATATCCAAGGGAAGGGTGTGGGAGGGTGGAGAGTTTGGAACATTTGTTCTGGAGGTGTGGTATATCCAAGGGAGTGGTGTAGGAGGGTGGAGAGTTTGGAACATTTGTTCTGGAGGTGTGGTATATCCAAGGGAGGGGTGTAGGAGGGTGGAGAGTTTGGAACATTTGTTATGGGGGTGTGGTATATCCAAGGGAGGGGTGTAGGAGGGTGGAGAGTTTGGAACATTTGTTATGGGGGTGTGGTATATCCAAGGGAGGGGTGTAGGAGGGTGGAGAGTTTGGAACATTTGTTCTGGAGGTGTGGTATATCCAAGGGAGGGGTGTAGGAGGGTGGAGAGTTTGGAACATTTGTTCTGGAGGTGTGGTATATCCAAGGAAAGGGTGTAGGAGGGTGGAGAGTTTGGAACATTTGTTCTGGGGGTGTGGTATATCCAAGGGAGGGGTGTAGGAGGGTGGAGAGTTTGGAACATTTGTCCTTGGGGGAGGTACAGTTAGGGAACAGTATTTGACCCCCTGCTGATTTTCTACATTTGTCGCTGACAAAGAAATGATCAGCCTATAATTTTAATGGAGATAGAGCCCCTAGGGGTGGGATTTTTAAAGGCACTACCAAAAAGACAATAAAGTAGAAGCATATCATTTTAATTTATTAGGAAAAAATACATAGAAAATTACACATGGTCGTGGATACAAAAATACACAATATGCAATTGAAGATACAAAATCCTATACAAAATAATTTTAATGGTCGGTTTATTTTACCAGTAAGAGACAGAACAACAACAAAAATATTTAGAAAAGCACATTTTAAAAAAGTTATAAATTGATTTGCATTTTAATGAGTGAAATAATATAATATAATATTTGATCCCCTTCCCAAAACATGAGTTGGTACTTGGTGGCAAAACCCTTGTTGGCAATCCCTGAGGTCAGACTTTTCTTGTAGTTGGCCCCCAGCCTTGCACACATCTCAGGAGGGATTTTGTCCCGCTCCTCTTTGCAGATATTCTCCAAGTCATTAAGGTTTCAAGGCTGAGGTTTGGTAACTCGAACCTTCAGCTCCCTAGACATATTTCTATGGGATTAAAGTGATTGTAAAGGCTAATTGTTTTTGTTGATAAAAAAATAACAAACATGTTATACTTACCTGGTCTGCTGCAGTGAATTTGCACAGAGCATCCCAGATCCTCCTCTTCTTGGGTCCCTCTTCTGTGCTCCCAGCCCCTCCCTCCTGTTCAGTGCCCACACAGCAAGCAGTTTGCTATTTGAGCACCCGAGCTAACAGAGTAACAGCTCCCTGTGTCCATTCAGACACGGAGCCCTGACCCAGCCCTGTTCTCACTCTCTCCCCTGATTGGCTAGCTGACTTTCATTGACAGCAATGGTAACCAATGGTGTCGCTACTGTGTCCCTGCCAATCAGGCAGGAGACTCTTGGTTGGCTGAGACAATTGTGGACATCACTGGACAGAGAGGGACCTCAGGTAAGAGTAAGGCCTCGTACACACGATAGGTTAACCAGAGGACAACGGTCTGATGGACCATTTTAATCGGTCAAAACCGATCGTGAGTGAGTAACTTGTATAGCGCAACAAATGCGAACTTAATCGCCTCAAGGCGCTTTTTCTCCAGAGTCGTACCGGTCCTTCAGAAGAGGTGGGTCTTTATTTTTTTTCCTAAAGGCCTGATGGTTTTCCTCCAAGCGGATGGTAGTGGGTAGAGCATTCCAGATCCGTGGTCCTTGGACCGAAAATCTACATTCTCCCTTCGATTTGTAGCGGAATTTGGAGAAGGTTTTGGTTGGTTGACCGGAGAAAGCGCTTGGTGACGTAGGGTTTTTCTCGCTTAAGTATTGGGGAGCGTTCCCCTGTATACATTTGTGGGTGAGGCAGAGTGTCTTGAATGTCACCCGATCCTGTACGGGCAGCCAGTGGAGGGACCTCAAGACCGGGGAGACTGATTCCCACGGCTTTTTACCTGTTACCAGTCTGGCTGCCGTGTTCTGGATGACTTGTAGCCGTGACATCTGGTATTTTGGTAGTCCTAAATAGAGGGAATTTGCGTAGTCGAGTCGTGAGTTGATGATCGTTCCCACCACTACTGCCGTGTCCTCTTCCGGGATGAAGGGGATGAGTCTACGTAGCATGCGGAGCAGATGATGAGAACCGCTGACGACTGATCCTATTTGTGCATCCAGCGTCATGTCAGAGTCAAAGGTGACTCAGAGACTTTTGGCTTTATTGCTTGGCGCGATAGTTTGTCCGAGGATGGTGGGTGGTGTCCCTGTGGTCCTAGAAATGGATTTCCTATTTGCGTGAAGGGTGAGTAGTTCTGTTTTGGATCCGTTGAGTTTGAGGGAGCTTTCAGTCATCCAATTGTCGATCAGTGTAAGGCACTTTTCAAGTTCATGAAATTGGTCTTTTTTGTTGGTGATTCGACGGTAAAGCTGCGTGTCGTCCGCATAGGAGTGATAGCGCAGGTCCTGTTTGCTGATGATTTTGAGGAGCGAGTGGATGTAGATGTTGAAGAGTACAGGTAAGAGGGGCGATCCTTGCGGGACTCCGCATGTAATGGTCCGTGTTTCTCATGTAAAACCTCCAAGTTTCACGGTCTGAGTGCGATTTTCTAGGAAAGATGCGAACCACGGTAGGGCCGCGTCAGAGACTCCTGCTACTTCTTGGAGTCGTGTGAGCAATATGTTGTGGTCTACCGTGTCGAAGGCTGCACTGAGGTCCAGCAGCACTAGGAGACAGGATTCTCTGTGTTATGACTTTGGTTTAGGAGTGTGTGGTTTGTGTCTTTTTGAAATGTGTGTTTGGGGAAATGAGGAAGGCATGAAATAAGTCAACATTTTTATGGTTGAGGATTGGTAGTGGTGGGTTTTCTACGATAAAATATTACGTTTTCTGGAAGTAGGATGGACATCCTTTTTTTTTTTTAAAGGGATAAGGGGGTATAGGAGGAGTGCATTATGGGTATTGCTTTAATTAGCATATAAATATAGTATTTAATTTTGCTGTGTGTCACTAATTAGTTTTTTCTTTTCATTCTAGGGTGAGTGTATTGCAACAGTGGAGGGACATTGGTGGAGGGAGAGTGCAGTTGTATATATCTAGGGAAAAAAGTTTTGTGGGGTAGGGATAGTGGTGCTGTGTGATTATTATTAGTAGTAGTATTGCTTTTAATATTACATATATATTTTGTGTTGATGATACTGCATTAAAATGTATTTGTTACTTTTTGGAATTTGTGTTACGTAAATTTGATTTTATATATATTTTAGGACATTTTAAATAAAAGAATTACAACAAAAAAAATCAGCATAGAAATGCGGTATTATCAAGTATTATTTTCCTGCTCTGTGGGTGACAAACTCTCAGAGAAATTCATATAATGAATGGAAAACGTTCAATTTAAAGAAAACCTGAAGATGCTCTGTATCTGGCTATGCTATACAACTCTGGTGGGTTTGCTCCAAGCAGGAGTTGCCTGGAAGTTGCAATTTCCCTCAACGATGAGCCCAATTAATTTGACAAAGGTGTAGAAATACATGTACTGCAGGGGTGTCCAAACTTTTTTCAAAGAGGGCCAGATTTGATTAAGTGAACATGCGTGAGGGCCGAATATTTTGCCTGACATTCTTTGAACCATTAAAATTCTGCCTAAGTGTGTTAGTCTGAGCACTAATACACGGCCCAACAAGAATTCTCTTGCCTTTGTGGCTGTGTGTGGTGAAGAGATGAGCTTGGGCGTGTTATTTGGATATACTGTATATATTTTATTTGTGGCCCCAACGAATCCCAGAGCGCTGCTTAGGACTAAGGATGAGCTTGGGCGTGTTATTTGGATATACCGTATTTATCGGCGTATAACACGCACAGGCTTACCATTGCCTTGAATGCAGCCTCACCATTGCCATGAATGCACCCTTACAATTGCCATGAATGCAGCCTTACCATTGCAACCAATGCAGCCTTACCATTGCAACCTCACCATTACAACCAATGCAGAGTCACATGTGCCATAAATGCAGCCTCACATGTGCCATAAATGCAGCCTTACCATTGCCATCAGTGCAGCCTGAACAATGCCCATCTGCAGCCTCGGAGGGCAGAGGGATTGTGTGGGATGAGTGCCAACAGATTACAAACAGGAGAATGTCTTGTTTACCCTGTGGCCTCTTTAATACAAAGTCCTGCCTCCTATGATAGACAGAACAGTATATAACAGTAAATACAGTATATATCTTTTGTGGCCCTGGGGGCCACAAACAATATATATATCCAAATCCCCAGGGGGGCCATATAAAATCAACAGGTGGGCCGCATTTGGCCCCCGGGCCTGACTTTGGACATGCCTGATGTACTGTATATACCTCCTTCAATACGAATACTTCTAAACCTGGCTGACAACACTGCATGGGATTTCGGTGCAGCACAGGCAGTGTTGTCAGTTCAAAAAGTAATTTAGGAGCTCACTGGATATCTGGCAGGGTCAGCGGGTATTTTTCCATATGAAGAAAATTCAAGAGCCCCACCCAGTGCACAGGAGGAGTAACTACTCATATATGTACAAGTTACATCCCCCATGTACCAGGCAGGGGTCTTGTTCATCCACCGGGGATAGTCCAGACTTGTCATCTAATAAATGTAAAGAAATATTGTTACAACAAAATAGAGAAATGATTATCATAAATTAAATCATAAAAAAATTGAATTTATAATAATAAACTGCATGTGGTCAGTTCTGAAGGTCTATTTTTCTTTAGAATAACCGAGAATCCTGCAGTAATAAATGATATATTTATATATGAAATGGTAATAAATCATAAGGTCATCATATGGTGCCTTAGATGCTGTCCCTGCGCCCGGCTGAATTTTAATCGGCCCGGTTGGGAACAGTGACCAATTGCGTGCATTTACACAACTAGACCGGGTGATATACTTTTTTTTTAACCACTTCAATACTGGCCTATCGTCATATGACGTCCACAGATGGGATCTCCCATCCTGGGTGGACGTCATATGACGTCCTGGGCTTTGCCGGGGGATATCTGAATGATGCCTGCAGCTAGAGGCATCATTCAGATATCCATGTATTCACCTGACGATCCTGCGCACCATAAGAATGATCATAGCGGCGGTTCCGCTGCTTGATCGTTCTTATAAGCGGCTGGAGAGGACATCTCCCCCTCCCGCCGCCATCCAGTGCTTCTCCGGGCTCTCCCGTGCCATCGGGGGCCCGGAGAAGGAATCGTGTGGCGCAGGCAGGAAGCATAGAGATGACTGGTGACCAGATGGTCACCAGTCATCTCTATGACTGTCGGAGGACCCGGGCGCGATGTGATGACTTCATGCAGGGGTACCCGTAAGTAAACAAAGCCGCGACTGCGGCTAGTGAGCAACACTGATCATGAGATCAGTGAATTTTTTTCACCGATCTCATGCTTTCCAGCCTGGAGGAGAGATGCAGGGTCTTATTGACCCCGCATCTCTCCATAAAGAGGACCTGTTACACACATTTCCTATTACAAGGGATGTTTACAAACCTTGTAATAGGAATAAGAGTGATAACAAAAAGTGTTAAAACATAAATAAATAAGTAAAAAAAAAAAAAACAATAAAAAAAAAAAAATATTTAAATGCCCCTGTCCCCGGTAGCGAACGCACACGTAAGTCCCGCCGACATATGTAAACGCCGTTTAAACCACATATGTGAGGTATTGCCGCATGCGTTAAAGTGCCAGAAAGAATTCTAGCACTAGATCTCCTCTGTAAATCTAAACTGGTAACCTGTAAAAAATTTCAAAGCGTTGCCTATGGAGATTTTTAAGTACCAAAGTTTGTCGCAATTCCATGAGTGTGCGCAATTTTAAAGCGTGACATGTTAGGTATCTATTTACTCGATGTAACATAAGCTTTCATATTTTACAAAAAAATTGGGCTAACTTTACTGTTTTTTTATTTTTTATTTCATGAAACAATTTTTTTCCAAAAAAAAGCCGTTTGAAAAATTATTGCTCAAATACCGTGCAAGATAAAATGTTGCAATGACCGTCGTTTTATTCCCTAGGGTGTCTGCTAAAATAAACATATATAATGTTTGGGGGTTCGGCATAATTTTCTAGCAAAAGAATGATGATTTGTACATGTAGGAGAGAAGTGCCAGAATAGGCCCGGTATTGAGGTGTGTATAGAAGCCTGGTATTGAAGGGGTTAAACCACTGTTTTATGTAGTTGATTTGGTCACTGTGACTTATGCAAATCTTTAAGCTAAGTGTCTTTGTCAATAATTGATTTTGGACATTATACGTTGTCCCCCGCCGGATATTTTTGTTGTCATGTAAAAAAATCAATAAAAACTGTTAATTGAAAAAAAAAATATATAAGGTCACAGGTTGTGGTTTCATTAAAAAGGTTACAAAAGGGTTTAAAGTGTTCCGTCAAGAGGTTATATCACAGGTTGTGGTTGTACAAATTACAAAATAACCCCAGAATAGACAAATCCAGTTAATAAGAGAAAATACATATAGATAGAGACCTACACCAACCAATAAGCAACCGTCCTTCACTGGTTTGACTGCTCTATATTGATAAAAACTGAATTACTCAGGTTCCTGTTATTGCTCTAAACATGTTATAATTGGACTTGGCAATGCCAATGGAATTTTACAATTTTACTGTAACAGCAAACTGCTAATATCATATCCAACAAGAGTCCTGCTATTACCATTGTTAGCTAGAAGACCCTTTCTATCAGCCTCTTTGATTCATGTTTCTATTTCATTTTCCTAACTACGAGGCTTATTCCCACCACTCTGAAAGTTGCTAACAGACGTTCCATCATTGGCATACCTCGTTACAAAAAGTAATAAACTTCTAGTGTGACATGACCATAAAACATTGAGAAAGCCACATACCTGAGAAAGTTGGTCATATGTGATCTTCTTTCTGATGCACCAAAACTCACCAATTTGTGTTCATTCAATGTCTACCTCTGCACCAACATGTAATGAAAATTCATCATCAAATATGATAAGTGGCTCTTCCATGATGTCCTTCTGTGGTTCTGGTGTCATCTCAGACTGAGATCCAGAAGAGTCTGTGTTTAAAATGTAATACAAGGATGTGATGGAAACACTACCCTGTGAGGTGTTCAGGTCGGAAGTCATGGATTCCTCATATTGCACAGAACTGCTTTTCATGGGATCCTCATCTTCTCGTCCTGTGGCTGCATCTGGAGAATCTTCCTTCCATCTTTCACTCACATATTTCAGAATTTCTGTAGCTTTACTTCTTTTCATAGAGTCAATGGCCAAAAGATCGATAAACATCCTTCGTATCCCAGTGGGAATCTTTCTCCATGCTTCAGGAGGATTGTCTATATGAAAATTGTTCTGCCAGTCAACAAAACATTTATATCCTTCATCATCAAGGGTGGCCACCTGCCATGGAAACTCCCCTGTAATAAAGGAGTAGATGTTGACACCAAACGACCACACATCCAGGCTGCCATCTACAACCAGTCCATCTGAGATGTTTATGTCACACAATTCTGGGGCCATGTAAGATTTGCTGCCACACCCGGAGGTTATCACTGTCCCTTTGACCTTAGAAAGGCCAAAGTCTGTGATCTTGATGATTTGGCAGTCCTGGTCAAACACCAAAATGTTTTCTGGCTTCAAATCCATATGAACAAGTCCTTTCTCGGACATGAATTCAAGAGCATTGGAGATCTGTACAGAACACCTCTTGATTACGTCTTCTGGAATTCCCACCTAAAAAAAAAAGATCAAAATACAAAATAGATGTTAAAAATACAGTTTGGTAGAATATAAAGAGAAATTCAGAATCAGTTAAAGTATATGTTTGGCCATAACTTTTCACCATCATTAAGACAAAGTAATGGAACATTTTAAATATTAGTTTTAACACTTCTTTATCAAAACTAGAAAAAAATGGCATACCGAAACCTTAATGTACTTACATGTGGTAAATTCATGGAGAACAGATCACCAGCAGGGCCCAGTTCCTGGGCAAAGACAAAGTATTTGATGGTGGTGAAGGCGATGCCATGACATCCGATGATATTGGGATGAGGAGAAAGTAAGTATGAAATGCTGAACTCCTGGAGAAAAGACAGCTGACTGGTTCTCTTTTTATTCATGACCTTCAATGCCATGGTTTGACCTGTAAAAAGCAAAACAATAATTTAACTTGGATTAAAAATATATTTTTTTTAGCTGGTTATTTTTTTATGTCCACTTAAAAATCTCAATCTTGGAGCAACAGATTTTATTAAAATGTTTGAGATTGTATTATGCTTCATTCAAAGTCAATGCCAACCTTACCAGCAGCCAGCTCTCCTGTACTGAAGAAATTCTACTGGATAGACATTTCCTACTCTCATTTTTTTCAATGTGCATTAGAAGAAGCAACAAGCCAGACAGACCCCAACTTGTCTCCTGACTGGGGGACGTCCGTCATTATTAGTATCATATCCTCCCCAGCCTGACTGTTCCTGGCCCACCCCTTTCATTCATTGGATTTATGATCTTTTAATCATGGAGGATCAGCATCACATGTGACCATTATCTAGGGCAGTCTGCATGAAAATACAGTCTACTCCTCCAGACAGATATGTACCCATCAAAGTATTTTGACATTTACATAACTCTTCCCAAGACCCAGCCTATTGCTTAGTTCCCTAAATAATTCTACCAACATATTTTACACATATTTTATACTTATAGAGATGTAATAAATATAAAGTATGTAGCTTACAGATCACTTTAACATACATATACATAAATGATCACAGACGATATTGATATTGAAATGTTGGTTAGAATAATTCACTGACCTGTTGTCTTGGCGTTCGCCAATAATACTTTTCCATAGCCTCCTTCTCCAAGTTCCTTCACATTGAAGAAGTGCTCCTCTAAGTCTACATTCACTAGTCCTTGGGAGTAGAAGGAGACCATTCTGTCCAGAAGTCCTTTTACATCATCAGCAACGGAGGCCATAGTGTCCTGGAGAGCAAAAACAGAAAACTTGTTACATAAAGAAGAAAGTTATTTTTTAAAGAAAAACTTTAGAAATTTGTCAAATATGAATACTTTTACTAGAATTTAATATACCGATAAATATGAAATGCTCAATAAAGCTCCACATCTTAATCAATGTGACTCAGGAAAAAGGTTCAGTCATAAAAGTGAAATATTTAACAGAGCAACAGAAATGTATGGAGTACAGTTAAAAGGACCTGAATATGGAAATACAGCGATTCATATACAAGACAATTATCAAACAAATGTAAAACTTGGTCAAGTGCAAAATCAAATGGAAAAGCCAAGACTTATAGCAATAAATAGGTGACTGGATATATCCAATAAGCCGGTTGCTGTACCCCCGAAGGGGTGTGTTTCCTCAATGGGATTTTATGCGTGGGAGATTGGTTGTGGAGTAAGGACTAAATTAGTCGACAAAAATGTATCAAAAATATCAAATTTTATTTCAATAGTGTTGCTCGTAGGCAACGTATCAAGGTAAATGTTAACAGCATGAGCAACAAAGCATCTAACTGACCAAGGGGGGGGAAAGAAGGCACGACCTAGGGTGAGTGACCGTCAAACGGCACCAAACATTACTGAAGATAGGACATAAATTCAAAATTGTATATATATTAAAGCGACAAAGGAATGAAATAAAGAATATATCCAATAATTACCAGTTCAGTCATGTGTAGGGACTGTCTGGGGGATCAAAAGAGTAATTTCTCCCCCAAGTGCCCTTCAGGAAAGAAATGTAATAAACTTTGGCCAGCAGGTGGAAAGGTGTATCTGCTGCCAGAAGAATTTTGGTGAATCTTATATTTCTGGCAGACACTGCCATGAAAAGACCAAACATACCAAAGGGATGACCTACAAGATATACTCTGCTTTCTTTTTGCCGACCAGCTATGCCGACTTTCTAGTTTTGTTACATAAAATCAGGAGGATGAACACAGAGCTCAGCCAGATAAGAAGTGTAATTTTAATAATAACTATCATGTAAAATATATAAAATGGTTGTCTCACTTTTTGTGACCAATACAAGACATCAGAGGCCATGATAAAGGCCATCAGAAGATTTTTGTACAGATTGGATTATACTTGTAATAGGAGTTTTAGATAAAAACATACCCAATCATATATTTCCTTTGGTATTACATCACACAAATTACTGTGTCAACTTTTATTGCATATAATGTATTACTAACAACTTTTTCATCAGGCTGATCATGGCACGCCTCCAATGTCTATCCTGTCTTCTGTATACATTCTATTACATTTTATCTTGTCTAAGCTCCTCTCATTGCCCCTTTTGTCAGTTTTGAATATTTAGGATTTATATATTTATTACATACACCTTATAAACCTCTGCAGTATTATTATCATAATGCTCAATAATAAATACATTGATTGGTCACATGAAAGTGACCTTACCTTAATGTGGTGGGGAATCAGCGGTGATGAAGTTGGATTTGTTCCTCAAAGTATTAATTTCCTCTGCAGATCAACACCGGGCAACGTCACCAAATCTCCAGCAAGGCTGTAATAGATGAGTATACTGGGATCTCAGGTAGTAACTGATCAGAAGAGGGAGAGGCCCCCTTTTTACAAGGGAGATGGGCGGGGAAGGCAGAGAATGAAGGCTTTCCATTGGCTGACTTCTCATGTAAATGATGTGTAAATAACCCGCATTGTTCTGGCTGATTTGCATATAAACAGGTTTTCTAGAGAATGGGTGATAGGATTAAACATGCTGAAACCCCAAATGCTTTAAAACTTTACTGAATTTTACAAATAAACTTTTCTACATATTAACTATAAAATGGGAAAATATTTTTTGTTTTATAATATTTTTTTTTTTTTACTTGATTGTAGACAATCACTAATACAAGAGGGAGAACTAACCAGATAATTTATTGAGGAAAAAAACAATGTGATATTGGCTGTAGGTTCTTGTGGGTTTTTTATACTATTATGTTTTTATGCTTTCTAGTAACATTGTACACCAATTAATTTAGTTTGAAAAGGACCTTTTGAAGATAAAATTGTATAAAATATCATCAGCATAAAAAAGTTTGCAGGAGGATTAAAATTACCTGTCAGGATAGGAATATTGGATCTGCCATGTCTGGGCTTATTTATAGAGATTTATCTCCAAACATCCTGATCATTTCTTCACTACTTGGTGAGTCTCTGACCTAGAACAATCCATGTGTATATCATATAATGGAAAATATCATACTGACATGATGTTCTGGGTGAATGGCAAACCAAGTATTGAGACAAGGAAGTCACATCTTCTGTAGCTTGTGCCTTCAAAAGCAAATAAATTTTAAAACGAATTCTGTACAATAAAACTGGGTTAGTTGTCGTACACGTGGGCCGAATGTTGGACGATTTTTATTGAACTGCCCTATATTTGGCCCGTGTGTACAGGGCTTTACAGAAGCAGTTAGAGTAGTGATCAACAGAAAAACAGCTGTCCAAAACTCCTAACGTTTCGGGCAACTCCACCAAATATGAACCAGATCACCTGAGAAGCAGATGGTACACACGGTCTTCAAGTAATTACCTTCATACTTTTCAGACTTATACTATCAAGTCGAGATAATGCAAGAAAATAAGTTATAAGAAAAATAAATAACACAAGGGAAATCAAAAATTATAATTTGATTAAGCTAATTGTCCAAGACTGGAATATTCAGTACACCCAAGGTGTTGAAGCATAGAGATTTACCATAGCAATAAGATCTACCCTGAATGGTTTCAGCCTACACCCAACAAACAATACACAGAGGGGGAGCTGAGAACAATGGTGACAGGATTCAGTAATTACAGTAAACAATCAAACAATAGTAGAGGGGATCACCTATGAATATTTAAACTTTAGACAAATACCCATGGGTATGTCAGAAGAAATGCAAAATACTCCATACTCTGGTCTATTGACTATACACAGCTTTATGCACAAGAAAGTTTTTACATTGCACAGAAAAACAAGTACAACTATAATTTATCTACAACTAACTTGACTAAGTATATAAAGTATTTTTTTTTTTAAAAAGAAGTATACTAAAAGTGTGTACATTACCAAAAATCATTTGGCTAGTTTTAGCTTTAATTTCATACAAATATAAAACAGTAAGGGGTAGATCCACAGTCAGCGGCGCATTATTCCGCCGGGCGTAGCGTATCTAAGATACTCTTCGCCGCCGTAACTTACTTTTTTTTTCAAATCCACAAAGAATTTGCGCCGTTACGGCGGCATAGTGTATCTTTGGCGGCGTAATGGTGCGGCATTCAAATCTCTGTGATGGGGGCGTGTTTTATGTAAATACGTTGTGACCCGACGTAAACAACGTTTTTTTTAACTGCGCATGCGCTGTCCGTGGGGGTATCCCAGTGCGCATGCTCGAAATTAACCCGGTCAAGCCAATGCTTCCTACGATGACGTCATTCTACGCAAATCCCTATTCACGAACGACTTACGCAAACAACGTAAAATTTTCAAATTTCTATGCGGGAACGACGGCCATACTTAACATTGAGTACGCCTCATTACAGTAGCTTTAACTATATGCCGGAAAAAGCCGAACGCAAACGACGTAAAAAAATGCGCCGCCGGACGTACGTTAGTGGATCGCCATAACTAGCTAATTTGCATACTTGACGCAGAATTCGAAACGCCACCTAATGGCCGTCGAAAAATTGCATCTTAGATCCAACAGCGTACTAAGACGTACGCCTGTCAGATCGACCCGAGATGCCGTCGTATCTTGTTTTGAAGATACAAAACAAATATACAACGCGGGAAATTTTTAATTACGCCTGTAATTCTTTTGTGGATCTGCCCCTAAGGCTTTTCGAAAAAATTTAAAACTTTCAACTCACAAAAAATATATTTTCTTACCTTAATAATACAAACAACAGACAATTAGGAAATTAAACCAAACAAAACATGTTTCCCGTTCAGTTTATCATCCCATGTGGTACATTCTCCCTCTAGATTTTTTCTAAAATCCCCCAAAAACAAAAAAACAAGATACCCATTTTAAGTGTAATTGTCATATTGGCAATCTGCTGGTAAACGGAATCAGTATGAACCTTCCCCTTCCGAATAATAACCTTACTTTCATAAGCAGATCTATGGGTTGTGATGAAGATATTGTATAATCAGTGGTAATAGGATCAGAAACGTAAGTGGAAATTCATCCACAACAACATTTTTGAGTACAGTAAAATGACCTGAATATGGAAATCCAGCAATCTATTATTTTTATACAAGGTCATTCTCAGTCATGTTATATTATCCAACCTAATGCAGAGTAGCTGGGTATTTCCTCCACATTGGGTTCCCTATGCCTTGTTCAATAAGATATGGCAACATGGGGTACACTGGTAAGGCCACCTCCTTACCTTTACCCCCCAAAACTTTGGATTTTACTCATGTGAATGGATTTATTATCTCTTCAGTTATCGGGAATCGTTGTTTAAAGAATAACTTCAGATTCAGGGCCCATTCACAAAGAAGAGTATCAATCTTTATGTCAAATTATATTGGTGTTCCCCTTTTTATAGTCTCTCGGATAAATATAATTCTCTGTTACTTTTAAGATTGAATACTGTATTTAAGATCTATATCTGGAAGAATGTTTGTGTTTACTTATACAGATGTTTTATACATGATGATCTTAAATTTAGATTTTACATGGTTAAAGTGTGCCAATGTATTTGACTTTAGAATTTAGAATATTTGAAATGTAGTGGTTTGATTTTTTTAAATTTCCCTTACAAAATATTTTTCATTACAAAATATTTTTCATTACATAATATTTATTAAATCAGATTACTTATTTACAGGCTCAGGTTTAAATCCTCCACAAAAAAAACAGAATACACAAACCCCATTGATATGGACCTACCTGCTCCACCCTTCTAAATCTCTCTTTCCAAAGTCTCCAGTCATATGTTAATGAGAAGCTCCTGTGTGTTGTCCCATCAATTACCAAAAGCCACTCCCCTTCCCACATATATACCCCACATACAGTATATCCAGTCCATACTGTTCTTACTTTTACTTGAAGCAAAAGGGAGTCCGTATTTCCATTGACTACTTCATCCCGCAACTATTTCAAGAAGGATTAACACGTTGGGAAGTCTACAAAGATTCCACTAGTGAAGACCCAGTGAGATCCCATCTGCACCTTCATTTTCTCAGGTTAGTCATTTACAACATTTATAATTTCCTCTAAAATATTAGGATCTTTCTTTTAGGACCTGTTGTCTACTCTTTGTAACAAATAACTAAGCAGTGAGTTAAATAGACAAACTCTTTAATGTTCTTTAAATTTAGATTTTTTTATTTCTCTTGCCATTTATGATCAGAGTAGAGATCTACTCCAATCCATACATGGATTGGAAATCCATCTTGCAATACTTTTTTTTATTTTTTTAATATAACCAACCTCATACATGGAGATGGAGATGTTCTGCCTTCGTATATCTATGAATTAAAATTAAACTGTGAAGTCTTAGGTTATTTGTTAATTTCCACCATCCAACATTTGGGTGTGAAAGCACAATCCACTTTAATTTTGCATATTTTTTTTAATAGTAGTTTGGGTTCCAAATTCCACCAATCCAATTTGTTTTTAAATTTACGTAGAAATGTTATTTAATCTCTCTTATGCCTTATTGTTACAATACCAGTGACATTTGCACCTCTGTTAACTAGAATGTTGATATTTTTGACCAGCCGCTCTCTACAAGTGCTGTAGTTTAGAGATTCAGCTTCAACCAAAACCCATTTCTTGGTTTGTAATCTCTGTCAGCTTTTAACTGTAATATGTATCCATCACTGGAGACGACACAGAACATGATATCTCCCCAACTGGGATACATATGCTTATAAAATCCTGACCATAGATGAAGGCCAATATTCAGAGAGATGTTTATTGCTGTTTGTTATCATAATTACATCAAGAGAAACTAATCTGTATTTTGTTGTGATTCCAGAATGGCTTCTAACATCAAGGAGGTGACCAAGAACACCACAAGGCAAGTCCTTCAACTCATCACCCAGAACTCCAAAAACCTGAAGATGATGGAGGTATCAGAACACTTTGACACCATCGAAGAACTTGGGACGGGTTCATATGGAAAGGTCCTCCTTGCCAAACATCGGGGTTCAGGTAAACATTGTAACTTAATTCATGTAAAGAAAATTCCTTCTTAGTATTAGTTGTGCTTCCAAATCATATCAGAGCCACCAAAACCAATTTACTGGAACTAGCGGAACAATGTTTTTTAAAAAAAATTACAAATTGCCACCAGCTACAGTTTTTTTCTGGTAGAAAAGACGTGTGTGTTTGTTCTGGAAAAAAAATGCAGAGTCTGACATCTCAGACCCAAGACTCAATAGACTTACTTATCTGTAGGCAATCTGTAGGACAACTTTGAAGCCACGTGTAGACACAAATTGTTTAACTTTAGCTTGTGAATATTATCCTGAGCATTGTGTACAGGAAGCATTTACAAAGCATTAACCTTGCTTTAAGCGGCATTATTTTAAGTTGCTTCCAAGTACCTTTCAAAGTAAGTTCTAAAAGCCCCCCTCATTTCCAGTTTTTGTGGGATGATTATGCATCTTAATAAATCGCTGCTATAGATTTAATCAGGCTTCTGGCACACTCCAATGAACTTTTAACAAGCTTCTGCTTTTGGTTCATGTTACTAAGGCCCCGTACACACGACCAAACATGTATGCTGAAACTGGTCAGCTGGCCAGTTTCAGCATACATGTTCAGTCGTGTGTAGGCGCGAGCGGGCCGAATTCCAGCAAACATTTGCCCGCCGGGCCTTTTCCCAGCAGACAAATATTCCTGGACGTGTTTTAAAACCGTCCGCTGGAATCCTGCCCGCTCGGACATGTACGGTCGTCAGTACAGACCTACCGTACATGTCCGAGCGCCCGCTGTCCCTCGCATGCGTCGAATGACTTTGACGCATGCGTGGAAGCCTTTAAATGGCAGGCCCGCCCACGTCGCCGCGTCATCGCCGCGTCATCGTCGCGGCGATGACGCGGACACGCCCCGCGTAGTGTTTACGCGCGGACTTCTGTACGATGGTTAGTACAACCATCGTACAGAAGCCCTCTGGCAGGCATGTACGGTGAAAACGGTCCGACGGACCGCTTTCATCGTACATGTTTGCTCGTGTGTACCGGGCCTAATTCTCTTTCTCTCTCTCTGTTTGGCAGGTCAGTTAGTGGCTGTAAAGCTGCTTACCAAGAAGAAGGTTCGAATGGAGAACTTCATGGTTGAATACAGGATGTCTGTCAACCTCAGCGGTCATCCCAACATCATCAGGACCCATGAATTTGCCTTTCATACAAGCAAAGACTATGTGTTTGTCCAGGAGGCGGCAACAGCTGGAACTCTTTTTTCCATAATAAAGCAACATGTAAGTTTGTATGAAAAATGAATAATCTTTAGGTCAAGAAAAGGTTTAATCTTTGTCTTTAATTTCTTTAAAGTATTTCTGAGGTTTAAGGACTCCCCACTCATTACAGTGAGTTGGTGGGATTGTGTATCATTTGATTTATAGGCTTGATTTTAGGTATGCAACTTTCTCAGCTGTGAAGCAAGGTTGAGAACGATGGTCCTGGACCTTGCACCAGCAATGGTGACTCTCATATTTGTATAAAAACTGGTTTTCTTGAGAGTATTGAGCTAATATTTGACGTCCCTGTATGATGGATAAAATAGGCTTTTTATTTGATTACATTTTTCCATGTTGGTGTCTATATTTTTCCATGTTGGTGTCTATATTTTGCCATGTTGAAGTCTATATTTTGCCATGTTGGCATCTAGTAACTCATTTTTCCTGTTTTTTTATAGGTTGGTTTAAATGAAGATACAGTGAAGCGCTGCATTCCTCAGATAGCGAGTGCATTGGAATACATGCACAGCAAAGGGGTGGTCCACCGTGACATCAAGCTGGACAATATTCTGCTAATGGACTTTGAATGTAATACTATCAAAGTGGTAGATTTTGGACTAGCAAGGCTTCGGGGACCAAAGCACCATCTTTGTTCTGGTTCATACCCTACACAGCTCCAGAATTGTGTAGCATGAAACAAGCAGATCAGTTGCTTCTACACCCGAGCATCGATATCTGGTCCTTTGGTGTCCTGATTTACGCAGCTTTGACTGGATCATTCCCTTGGAATGAAGCAATGGGTCGTGACCCAATTTACAGCAGCTTTGCTAGGTGGCAAGTCAGAAAGAATGTGACCTTAGCACCAGAAAAGTGGAAGAGGTTCTCTCTTGAAGCCAGGCAAATGTTCTGGGACCTTTTGGCCCTCAATGCTTCCGAGAGGTGCTCAGCCATGGACATTCTAAAATATCTTCATCTGCCATGGAAAGCAGAAATGTTTTCAGAAAACCATACAAGGAGTACTGTAATGCATACGGCCTACAGAGGAAATGATGTACATTCCGGAGCTACCACAAGTGCCTCCTCGTGTCTTCTACCCGAGATTACTTCACTTACTCTAGGAGCTGAGGTGAAAATTGCATAGGTCCTTTTGCTCACCAGATAATCATGAGACAGACTTGATATATGCACTCTGGGGAATTTTTACAAGACTTGTGTCCTACTTGAAGGAAAGAACCTAGACATCTTAGAACACACATGTTTTTGCTCATGTGATTTCTTATCTAAATTTTTTTGTTTTTTAACCTCCCTAGCGGTATGATTCTGTCTGGAATTTTGTTCCAAAAGCGGTACCATTTTTGTAGAATAATCTGAGGTGAAATCTGAGGTGATACAGTGAAATCCTGTCAGATTACACTGTATCATGTAACTTTATGTGTGTGTTTTACTTTTTTACATTGTAACATTGTAACTTTTTTGAATCTCCCGCCCACTTCCGCCACTGTGAGGCGCTGCGGTTCACAGAGACGGAAGAGAGAGGAGACATCAGAGAAGACATCAGCGGGGCTCTCACCGGGATTAGGTAAGAACACCGCTGCGCTCACTCTGCAATACATTCTGCCGGGGCTCTCACCGGCGATCACAGCGGGAAACCCCGCTGGATCGCCGGGATGTCACCACACCACCGCTGCGCTCACTCTGCATTTCCCCTGACTCATCTGACCGGCGATCCAGCGGGAAACCCCGCTGGATCGCCGGGATGTTTAGCCACCGCTGCGCTCACTCTGCATCCCCCCCAGCGGGACTAGTCTGACCGGCGATCCAGTGGGAAACCCCCGCCGGATCGCCAGGAATTTTTGGGGGAAAAAAAAAATGCACCCCGAGCGTGACTCGGGGTTACCGCTTCTGGCACTGAATGTTAACCCCGAGTCACGCTCGGGAATACCGCCAGGGAGGTTAATTATGGATCAAAGCATCATAAAAATTTAAGATGGCCCTAGAAATGATATGCTTCAGGACCCAAAAAATCATAGTGTAGGCAAAACTCTATATCAGTGGTCTCCAAACTGCGGCCTGGGGGCCAGATGTTGCCCTTTTCTTGATTTTATCTGGCCCTTGGGGTGCTTTTTTATTCATTGGCACCAATGATGGGGCAGAATTCCTCCCAATGACCCCAATGATGGGGCAGAATTCCTCCCAATGACACCAATGATGGGGCAGAATTCCTCCCAATGACACCAATGATAGGGCATGAATTCCTCCCAATGATGGGGCAGAATTCCTCCCAATGATGGTGCAGAATTCCTCCCAATGACGCCAATGATAGGGCAGAATTCCTCCCAATGATGGGGCAGAATTCCTCCCAGTGATGGGGCAGAATTTCTCCCAATGGCACCAATGATGGGGTCCAATGACACCAATGATGGGGGATTTTGTACTCCTGATGGCCACAGTCCGGCCGCCTTAAAGTCTGAAGGACAGTAATCTGGCCCTTTGTTTAGAAAGTTTGGAGACCTCTGCTCTATATGCAAGGTAGGGTTAGGTCCGAGCATAAGTTCAAACTGCAAACACTCTGACTGTTTAGAGAAGATCTGAACTTCAAGGATGTTTGGTTTGAACTCCTCCAACCAAATGTCCCCCAATGCATTACTTGAGCAATTGTTGGCTCAGGCAATGTTCATATACATGACCTCTAGTCAGGTGCAAGATGTTTGCCAATGTTGGGTCTCAGTAAAGTTTCAGCCCATACACTATAAAAAGCTGACTTCACAGCACCCTTTTGTCAGTGTTTGTGGATTTAGTGTAAGTGAAGGACAACTGACATTTGTTAATGGGAAAGACCGGTTAGTGTCGTGTGCTTTTGGTATGGTGCTATAAACAGTATTCAGTGTTATTTGTATTACTATATTGTATGCTGTATATATTTTTCTAAGGATACTTTTGCAGTGTATTATAGTATCTGTGGCTATGGAGAGTGCAGTATAAGCCTAGTTGTATTCACTGCAATATAAACAGACCCCACAGTTCTTTTTAGGGATGCTTTTTTAAAAAAAAATTGGGGTGTGTCTTAGCATTTTGTTAATGGTAGGTCGTTTCTTTTTTAGTATGCCAAATACAAGTTTGTCTTACTGTTTTTAGGGTGGGCGTTATATTTTTTATTTGACTTACTTGTAGGTTTTTAGATTTATTAAAAAAACTTTTAGGGTCATTTTATTTATATAAATTATTTTTTAAGGGGACAACAGCCGTATTAGGGATGAGCCAAACTGCCATGGGTTATGTTCAAGCAGGGTTTGTGAAACTTCAACGAAGACTGGGTGGAGAACCTACTCAATCTGTCAAGTCAAAACGGCCATTTTCTGGGCTAAAAGGCAAAGCGTTATAAAAAAACAAATAGGCACGGGGGGGGGGGGGGGGGGCACCGTCCTGGGGACCTTTTACAGGTTCAAGGTTTAAGAAAATAATCAATTTGATCAAAAGCAGTAATTTTATATATGTATTATTTTTATTGTTTTTATTTTAGCATTGGTATTTGCAATTAAAAATGTTTTTAAGGTGATTGAAAATGCCATTTTATTTCTGGATTGTATTTAATAAAGTTTGCAGACCCCTCCAAAGGTCCCCCCAAAATCGTCAAGTTTATTTATTGCCCAGACAGGTTTTATGTAACTTTGTGTAACTTTGCGTAGTTATGCTTTATGTTAAAAAAAAAAAAAAAGGACTATGTGTACAAGAAGGAAGTCACAATTGTTAATTCAACATGGAGAATCCATCTTTCATCTCAATATATTTCTACCAGTCTGAACAGACTGTATAAAAACAATACACTTCCCTTTATGTCACTTGTTGTTCATCAGTGATGACTTCTACATCAATTTGGCCTCTCAGGCTCCGTACACATGACCGAGTTTCTCGGCAGAATTCAGCCAGAAACTCGGTCGGAGCTGGATTCTGCCGAGAAACTTGGTCGTGTGTACACTTTTCAGCGAGGAAGCCGACGAGGAGCTCGTCGGGCCGAAAAGAGAACATGTTCTCTATTTCCTCGTTGTTCAATGAGGAAAGTCGGCCCGCCGAGATCTCGGCGGCTTCCACACTGAACTCGACGAGGAACTCGATGTGTTTGGCACGTCGAGTTCCTCGGACGTGTGTATGGGGCCTCAGAGAAGCACCTGAAATTCTGAAATGTAGTGAAACATATAAAATAGGAACTGTTTTAAAATGTAATAATACAGCTGAGATTAGAGTTGTTCACTAAATACACTTTAGTTGTCCTTGGACAATTAATATCGATCTGCAGAATATAGAGAGATATTTCACACCCAGGACTCAATGGATCATCTCAATGGTGACGGGTTTATGAATTGATATGTTAAGCAGGAGGTAGAATGTCTGGCTGAGGTGTGACTGCTGATACTGTCCATCACAATGACCATGTTTATGGAAGCCAAACTCCATTGTTGGGAAGAGTGGTGTCCTATTGTGACTCTCAGGGAATACCAAATTTGCATCATTGTCTCAGTATTGGAACACACAGATGGTAACATTAGTATTACCTCCAACTATAAGAACTTCTCTCCATGTGGTGAAAACAAGAGTCACAGGTCTTCTTTTTGCTTAATATTAATACTTTTTTTTACCTTATTGTAGACTGAATATCTAATATAAGAAGGAATAGGGACCAGATAATTAACTGAGATTAAAAAATTTAAGGCTGATTTCACACTATCGTCGCATGTGGCTCACAGCAGGGGTCCGGTGAGTCCCCGTTCAATGTTTTAGGTCAGATTTCAGCCTGACATTTTGGCTGAATTCGGAGCTGAAATGGACCAAAAGACGCACAGTGCACCTGTACAAATTTGCCTCTGGGAAATGTGAACTGGCTCATGTAAAGGACTGGCGTCAAATGTGGAAGGACATCGCCACTCGCTGAGCTTCTCCATCCCCCATAATCAATCAATCTCCTCCACCACCTTAGCTCCTCCAATCTTCCATAGCTGAGCTCCTCATCTCCCATGGCTGAGCTCCTCCATCTCCCATAGCTGAGCTCCTCCATCTCCCATAGCTGAGCTCCTCCATCCCCCATAGCTGAGCTCCTCCATCCCCCATAGCTGAGCTCCTCCATCCCCAATAGCTGAGCTCCTCCATCCCCCATAGCTGAGCTCCCTCCTCTTCCATAGTTAGTTGAGCTCCTCCATCCCTCATAGCTTAGTTTCTCCATCCCCCCATAGCTCAGCATCTCCATCCACCATAATCAATCTCCTCTACCACCTTAGTTTAGCGCCTTCATCTCCCATAGCTGAGCTCCTCAATTTCCCATAGCTGAGCTTCTCCAGCTCTGATAGGTGAGCTCCCTCATCTTCCATAGCTGAGCTCCTCCATCTCCCATAGCTTAGTTCCTCCATATTCCCATAGCTGAGCTCCTCCACCCCCCATAATTGATCTCCCCCACCACCTTAACTTAGCTCCTCTATCTCCCATAACTGAGCTCCTTCATCTCCCATAGCTGAGCTCATCCATCCCCCTTAATCACTCCCCTCCAACTCCCCTTAGCTTAGTTCTTCCATCCCCTATAACTGAGCTCCTCTATCCCCCATATTTGATCTCCTCCAGCCCCCATAGATGTGCTCCTCCATCTCCCATAGCTGAGCTTCCCATCTCCCGTAGCCAAGGTCCTTCATCCCCCATAATCGATCTCCTCCACCATCTTAACTTAGCTCCTCCATCTCCCATAGCTGAGCTCCTCCATTTTCCATAACTGAGCTCCTTCATCTCCCATAGCAGAGCTCTTCCATCCCCCTTAAACAATCTCCTCCAGCCCCCCTTAGCTTAGTTCTTCCATCCCTCATAGCTGAGCTCCTCAATCCCCCATTTTGATTCCCTCCAACCCCCATAGCTGAACTCCTCCATCCCCCATAGCTGAGCTCATCCACCTCCCATACCTGAGCTCCTCCATCTTCCCTAGCTGAGCTCCCTCATCTTCCAGAGTTGAGCTCTGCAATCTCCCCATAGCTTAGTTCCTCCATCCCCCGCAGCTGATCTCCTCCACCCCCCTGGCTAAGCCCCTCCATCCCCCATAGCTGAGCTCCTCCATACCCCATAGCTGAGCTCCGCCATCTCCCAAAGCTGAGCTCCGCCATCTCCCAAAGCTGAGCTCCGCCATCTCCCAAAGCTGAGCTCCGCCATCTCCCAAAGCTGTGAAGGGATTTATTATGTCTTCAGTTATCGGGAATCGTTGTTTGAAGAATAACTTCAGATTCAGGGCCCATTTACAAAGAAGAGTATCAACCTTTATGTCAAATTATATTGGTTTTCCCCTTTTTATAATCTCTCAGGTAAATATAATTCTATGTTACTTTTAAGATTGAATACTGTATTTAAGATCTATATCTGGAAGAATGTTTGTGTTTACTTATACAGATGTTTTATACATGATGATCTTAAAATTAGATTTTACATGGTTAAAGCGTGCCAACGTATTTGACTTTAGAATTTAGAATTTTTGAAATGAAGTGGTTTGATTTTTTTTAATTTTCCACTACAAAACATTTTTCATTACATAATATTTATTAAATCAGATTACTTATTTACAGGCTCAGGTTTCAACCCTCCACAAAAAAACAGAATACACAAACCCCATTGATATGGAACTACCTGCTCCAACCTTTCTAGATCTCTTTCCAAAGTCTCCAGTCATATGTTAATGAGCAGCTCCTGTGTGTTGTCCCATCAATTACCAAAAGCCACTCCCCTTCCCACATATATACCCCACAAACAGTATATCCAGTCCATACTGTTCTTACTTTTACTTGAAGCAAAAGGGAGTTTGTATTTCCATTGACTACTTCATCCCGCAACTATTTCAAGGAGAATTAACACGTTGGGGAAGTCTACAAAGATTCCACTAGTGAAGACCCAGTGAGATCCCATCTGCACCTTCATTTTCTCAGGTTAGTCATTTAAAACATTATAGTTTCCTAAAAAAAATATTAGGATCTTTCTTTTAGGACCTGTTGTCTACTCTTTGTAACAAATAACTAAGCAGTGAGTTAAATAGACAAACTATTTAATGTTATTTAAATTTAGATTTTTTATTTTATTTCTCTTGCCATTTATGGTCAGAGTAGAGATCCATACACAGATTTGGAAATCCGTCTTGCAATACTTAGGTTATTTGTTAATTTTCACAATCCAACATTTGGGTGTTAAAGCACAATCCACTTTTATTTCGTAATTTTTTTTTAATAGTAGTTTGGGTTCCAAAATCCACCAATTCAATTTGTTTTTAAATTCATGTAGAAGTGTTATTTAATCCCTTTGTATGCCTTATTGTTACAATACCAGTGACATTTGCACCTCTGTTAACTAGAATGTTGATATTTTTGACCAGCCGCTCTCTACAAGTGCTGTAATTTAGAGATCAGCTTCAACCAAAACCCATTTCTTGGTTTGTAATCTCTGTCAGCTTTTAACTGTCATATGTATCCATCACTGGAGACGACACAGAACATGATATCTCCCCAACTGGGATAAATATGCTTGTAAAATCCTGACCATAGATGAAGGCCAATATTCAGAGAGATGTTTATTGCTGTTTGTTATCATAATTACATCAAGAGAAACTAATCTGTATTTTGTTGTGATTCCAGAATGGCTTCTAACATCAAGGAGGTGACCAAGAACACCACAAGGCAAGTCCTTCAACTCATCACCCAGAACTCCAAAAACCTGAAGATGATGGAGGTATCAGAACACTTTGACACCATCGAAGAACTTGGGACGGGTTCATATGGAAAGGTCCTCCTTGCCAAACATCGGGGTTCAGGTAAACATTGTAACTTAATTCATGCAAAGAAAACACCTTCTTAGTATTAGTTGTGCTTCCAAATCATATCAGAGCCACCAAAACCAATTTATTGGAACTAACGGAACAAAGTTTTTTTTTTAAAATGACAAATTGCCACCAGCTACAGTTTTTTTCTGGTAAAAAAGACTTGTGTGTTTGTTCTGGGAAAAAATGTAGAGTCTGACATCTCAGACCCAAGACTCAATAGACTTACTTATCTGTAGGCAATCCGTAGGACAACTTTGAAGCCACGTGTACGCACAAATTGTTTAACTTTAGCTTGTGAATATTATCCTGAGCATTGTGTACAGGAAGCATTTACAAAGCATTAACCTTGCTTTAAGCGGCAATATTTTAAGTTGCTTCCAAGTACCTTTCAAAGCCCCCCTCATTTCCAGTTTTTGTGGGATAATTATGCATCTCAATAAATCGCTGCTATAGATTTAATCAGGCTTCTGGCACACTCCAATGGGCTTTTAACAAGCTTCTGCTTTTGGTTCATGTTACTAATTCTCTTTCTCTCTCTCTCTGTTTGGCAGGTCAGTTAGTGGCTGTAAAGCTGCTTACCAAGAAGAAGGTTCGAATGGAGAACTTCATGGTTGAATACAGGATGTCTGTCAACCTCAGCGGTCATCCCAACATCATCAGGACCCATGAATTTGCCTTTCATACAAGCAAAGACTATGTGTTTGTCCAGGAGGCGGCAACAGCTGGAACTCTTTTTTCCATAATAAAGCAACATGTAAGTTTGTATGAAAAATGAATAATCTTTAGGTCAAGAAAAGGTTTAATCTTTGTCTTTAATTTCTTTAAAGTATTTCTGAGGTTTAAGGACTCCCCACTCATTACAGTGAGTTGGTGGGATTGTGTATCGTTTGATTTATAGGCTTGATTTTAGGTATGTAACTGTCTCAGCTGTGAAGCAAGGTTGAGAACGATGGTCCTGGACCTTGCACCAGCAATGGTGACTCTCATATTTGTATGAAAACTGGTTTTCTTGAGAGTATTGAGCTAATATTTGACGTCCCTGTATGATGGATAAAATAGGCTTTTTATTTGATTAAATTTTTCCATGTTGGTGTCTATATTTTGCCATGTTGGCATCTAGTAACTAATTTTTCCTGTTTTTTTATAGGTTGGTTTAAATGAAGATACAGTGAAGCGCTGCATTCCTCAAATAGCGAGTGCGTTGGAATACATGCACAGCAAATGGGTGGTCCACCGTGACATCAAGCTGGACAATATTCTGCTAATGGACTTTGAATGTAATACTATCAAAGTGGCAGATTTTGGACTAGCAAGGCTTCAGGGAACCAAAGCACCATCTTTGTGCTGGTTCATACCCTACACAGCTCCGGAATTGTGTAGCATGAAACAAGCAGATCAGTTGCTTCTACACCCGAGCATCGATATCTGGTCCTTTGGTGTCCTGATTTACGCAGCTTTGACTGGATCATTCCCTTGGAATGAAGCAATGGGCCGTGACCCAATTTACAGCAGCTTTGCTAGGTGGCAAGTCAGAAAGAATGTGACCTTAGCACCAGAAAAGTGGAAGAGGTTCTCTCTTGAAGCCCGGCAAATGTTCTGGGACCTTTTGGCCCTCAATGCTTCCGAGAGGTGCTCAGCCATGGACATTCTAAAATATCTTCATGTGCCATGGAAAGCAGAAATGTTTTCAGAAAACCATACAAGGAGTACTGTAATGCATACGGCCTACAGAGGAAATGATGTACATTCCGGAGCTACCAAAAGTGCCTCCTCGTGTCTTCTACCCGAGATTACTTCACTTACTCTAGGAGCTGAGGTGAAAATTGCATAGGTCCTTTTTCTCACCAGATAATCAAGAGACAGACTTGATATATGCACTCTGGGGAATTTTACAAGACTTGTGTCCTAGTTGAAAGAAAGAACGTAGACATCTTAGAACACACATGTTTTTGCTCATGTGATTTCTTATCTGCATTTTTTTTGTTTTTTAATTATGGATCAAAGCATCATAAAAATTTAAGATGGCCCTAGAAATTATATGCTTCAGGACCCAAAAAATCATAGTGTAGGCAAAACTCTATATGATAGGTAGGGTAAAATGTTAGGTCTGAGCATCAGTTCAAACTGCAAAGACTCTGACTGTTTAGAGAAGATCTGAACTTTAAGGATGTTTGGTTGGAACTCCTTCCACCAAATGTCCCCCAATGCATTGCTTGAGCTATCGTTGGCTCAGGCAATGTTCATATACTTGACCTCTAGTCAGGTGCAAGATGTTTGTCAATGTTGGGTCTCAGTAAAGTTTCAGCCAATACACTATAAACGGCTGACTTCACAGCACCCTTTTGTCAGTGTTGGTGGATTTAGTGTAAGTGAAGGACAACTGGCATTTGTTAACAGGAAATACCGGTTAGTGTCGCATGCTTTCAATATGGTGCTATAAACAGTATTCAGTGTTATATGTATTACTATATTGTATGCTGTATATATTTTTCTAATTATACGTTTACAGTGTATTATATTATCTGTGGCTATGGAGAGTGGAGTATAAGCCTGGTTGCATTCACTGCAATATAAACAGACCCCACAGTTCTTTTTAGGGATGCTTTTAAAAAAAAATTAGAGTGTGTGTTAGATTTTTGTTAATGGTAGGTCAGTTCTTTTTTAGTAAGCCAAATAAAGGTTTTAGTTTGTCTCAGGCCTTGTACACACGACCGAACATGTCTGCTGAAACTGGTCCGCGGACCAGTTTCCGCGGACATGTCCGACTGTGTGTAGGGCCTAGCGGACAGTTTTCCAGCCTAGCGGACAGGTTTCCAGCGGACTAAAGTTTCTTAGCATGCTAAGAAACTTGTCCGCTGAAAACCTGTCCGTCGGACATGTCCGCTGGTTAGTATGTCGAATTGATTCGAAGCATGCGTGGAAGCATTGCACTTCCGTGTTTGAGAACGTCGGTGTCTTCTACGTCACCGCGTTCTCTGTCCGCAGGGATTTTGGTCTGATGGTGTGTACACACATCAGACCAAAAGCTCCCAGCAGACATGTCCGATGAAAACGGTCCGCGGACCGTTTTCATCGGACATGTCTGCTCGTGTGTACAAGGCCTTACTGTTTTTAGGGTGGTCGTTATATTTTTTATTTGACTTACTTGTAGGTTTTTAAATTTATTAAAAAAAACTTTAAGGGTCATTTTGTTTATATAAATTATTTTTTAAGGGGACAACAGCCGTATTAGGGATGAGCCAAACTGCCATGGGTTATGTTCAAGCAGGGTTTGTGAAACTTCAACGAAGACTGGGTGGAGAACCTACTAAATCTGTCAAGTCAAAACGGCCATTTTCTGGGCTAAAAGGCAAAGCGTTATAAAAAAAACAAATAGGCATGGGGGGGGCACCGTCCTGGGGACCTTTTACAGGTTCAAGGTTTAAAAAAATAATCAATTTGATCAAAAGCAGTAATTTTATATATGTATTATTGTTTTATTGTTTTTATTTTAGCATTGGTATTTACAATTACAAATGTTTTTAAGGTGATGGAAAATGCCATTTTATTTCTGGATTGTATTTAATAAAAAGTTTGCAGACCCCTCCAAAGGTCCCCCCAAAATTCGCCAAGTTTATTTATTGGCCAGACAGGTTTTATGTATCTTTGTGTAATTGTGTGTAACTTTGTGTAGTTATGCTTTATGTTAAAAAAAAACAAAAAACGATTATGTGTACAAGAAGGAAGTCACAATTGTTCATTCAACATGGAGAATCGGATTCCATCTTTCATCTTAATATATTTCTACCAGTCTGAACAGACTGTATAAAAACAATACACTTGTTATATTACTTCCCTTTATGTCACTTGTTGTTCATCAGTGATGATTTCTACATGGATTTGCCTCTCAGAGAAGCACCTGAAATTCTGAAATGTAGTGAAACATATAAAATAGGAACTGTTTTAAAATGTAATAATACAGCTGAGATTAGCGTTGTTCACTAAATACACTTTAGTTTTCCTTGGACAATTAATATCGATCTGCAGAATATAGAGAGACTTTTCACACCCAGCACACAATGGATCATCTCAATGGTGATGGGTTTATGACTTGATATGTTAAAGAGGATGTAGAATACCGGCTGAGGTGTGACTGCTGATACTGTTTCCATCACAATGACCATGTTTATGGAAGCCAACCTCCATTGTTGGGAAGAGTGGTGTCCTATTGTGGGTCTCAGGGAATACCAAATTTGCATCATTGTCTCAGTATTGGAACACACATAGGTGGGAACATTAGTAACCTGTACATTACATTACATCTTTTATACTCATTTAAATTTACCTCCAACAATAAGAACTTCTCTCCATGTGGTGAAAACAAGAGTCACATGTCTTCTTTTTGCTTTATATTAATACATGTTTTACCCGATTGTAGACTGAATATCTAATATAAGAAGGAATAGGGACCAGATAATTAACTGAGATTAAAAAATTTAAGGCTGATTTCACACTATCGTCGCATGTGGCTCACAGCAGGGGTCCGGTGCGTCCCCGTTCAATGTTTTAGGTCAGATTTCAGCCTGACTTTTTGGCTGAATTCGGAGCTGAAATGGACCAAAAGACGCACAGTTCACCCGTACAAATTTGCCTCTGGGGAATGTGAACTGGCTCATGTAAAGGACTGGCGTCAAATGTGGAAGGACATCGCCACTCGCTGAGCTTCTCCATCCCCCATAATCAATCAATCTCCTCCACCACCTTAGCTCCTCCCATCTTCCATAGCTGAGCTCCTCATCTCCCATGGCTGAGCTCCTCCATCTCCCATAGCTGAGCTCCTCCATCTCCCATAGCTGAGCTCCTCCATTCCCAATAGCTGAGCTCCTCCATCCCCAATAGCTGAGCTTCTCCATCCCCAATAGCTGAGCTCCTCCATCCCCCATAGCTGAGCTCCTCCATCCCCCATAGCTGAGCTCCTCCATCCCTCATAGCTGAGCTCTTTCCTCTTCCATAGTACGTTGAGCTCCTCCGTCCCTCATAGCTTTGTTTCTCCATTCCCCCATATCTCAGCATCTCCATCCAAATAATCAATCTCCTCTACCACCTTAGTTTAGCACCTTCATCTTCCATAGCTGAGCTCCTCAATTTCCCATAGCTGAGCTTCTCCAGCTCTGATAGGTGAACTCCCTCATCTTCCATAGCTGAGCTCCTCCATCTCCCATAGCTTAGTTCCTCCATATTCCCATAGCTGAGCTCCTTACCCCCCATAATTGATATCCCCCACCACCTTAACTTAGCTCCTCCATCTCCCATAACTGAGCTCCTTCATCTCCCATAGCTGAGCTCATCCACCCCCCTTAATCACTCCCCTCCAACTCCCCTTAGCTTAGTTCTTCCATTCCTCATAACTGAGCTCCTCTATCCCCCATATTTGATCTCCTCCAGTCCCCATAGATGTGCTCCTCCATCTCCCATAGCTGAGCTTCCCATCTCCCATAGCCAAGGTCTTTCATCCCCCATAATCGATCTCCTCCACCACCTTAACTTAGCTCCTCCATTTTCCATAACTTAGCTCCTCCATTTTCCATAGCTGAGCTCCTCCATCTCCCCTAGCTGAGCTCCTCCATCTCCCATAGCTGAGCTCCTCCATCTCCCATAGCTGAGCTCCTCCATCTCCCATAACTGAGCTCCTTCATCTCCCATAACTGAGCTCCTTCATCTCCCATAGCAGAGCTCTTCCATCCCCCTTTAACAATCTCCTCCAACCCCCCTTAGCTTAGTTCTTCTATCCCTCATAGCTGAGCTCCTCAATCCCCCATATTGATCTCCTCAATCCCCCATATTGATCTCCTTCAACCCCCATAGCTGAGCTCCTCCATCCCCCATAGCTGAGCGCATCCACCTCCCATAGCTGAGCTCCTCCATCTTCCCTAGCTCAGCTCCCTCATCTTCCATAGTTGAGCTCTGCAATCTCCCCATAGCTTAGTTCCTCCACCCCCCGCAGCTAATCTCCTCCACCCCCCTGGCTGAGCTCCTCCATCCCCCATAGCTGAGCTCCTCCATACCCCATAGCTGAGCTCCTCCATACCCCATAGCCGAGCTCCTCCATACCCCATAGCTGAGCTCCTCCATCTCCCAAAGCTGAGCTCCTCCATCTCCCAAAGCTGAGCTCCGCCATCTCCCAAAGCTGAGCTCCGCCATCTCCCAAAGCTGAGCTCCGCCATCTCCCAAAGCTGAGCTCCGCCATCTCCCAAAGCTGAGCTCCGCCATCTCCCAAAGCTGAGCTCCGCCATCTCCCAAAGTTGAGCTCCTCCATCTCCCATAGCTGAGCTCCTCCATCTCCCATAGCTGAGCTCCTCCATCTCCCAAAGCTGAGCTCCTCCTTCTCCCAAAACTGAGCTCCTCCTTCTCCCAAAGCTGAGCTCCTCCACCCCCCATAGCTGAGCCCCCCCCCCCACAGCTGAGCTCCTCCATCTCCTATAGCTGAGCTTCCTATCTCCCATAGCTCAGCTCCTTATTCCCCCTAGCTGATCTCCCTCATCATCCATAGTTGAGTTCCCTCATCTTCTATAGTTGAGCTCCTCAAATTCCCATAGCTTAGTTCCTTCATCCACCATAGCTGAGCTCCTCCATCCTCCATAATTGATTTTCTCCACCCCCTGGCTGAGCTCCTCCATCCCCCATAGCTGAGCTTCTCCAGCTTCGATAGGTGAGCTCCCTCATCTTCCCTAGTTGAGCTCCTTCATCTCCCATAGCTGAGCTCCTTCATTCCCCTTAATCGATCTCCTCCAACTCCGTTTAGCTTAGTTCTTCCATCCCTCATAGCTGAGCTCCTCTATTTACTGTGTACATGACACTGACAGGGAAGGGGTTAAACACCAGGGGGGATGGAGGGGTTAAATGTGTCCTAGGGAGTTATTCTAACCGTGTGGGGGCTGGGCTACAAGTGACACGACATTGATCACTGCTTCCGATGACAGGGAGCAGCGGATCACTGTCCTGTCACTAGGCAGAACAGGGAAATCCCTTGTTTATATAGGCATCTCCCTGTTCTGCCTCTCTGTGAGTCTATCACGGGATACCGGCGGACAGCGAGTCCACGGGTCCTGTGCCATTCTGCCGACGTAAATGTACAAGATTTTTTTTACTTGCTGTAGCAAAATGTTTTTTGTATTCTATTTTAGCCAGACCTTACCCTATTCTTTTTTAATTGACATTTATTGTCATTCCACCAAGCTTCTCTTTCCTGTAATCACTATTTCCAAAGTCGTCTCTATCCTGCACATCTGTAATAAGCTCCATGTCATGACATCTCTTGTAAAATAAGTTTGTTAAGTTTTATCTTCTGATATGACACCGACTCCGACACTCCAAGACACCCCACGTGATTCTAAACATTTGCCCGTCAGTTGGTCTCTTAGCATATCAAAGAAGCCTGACATCATGGAGACAACACTGCCTATTACCCAGACTCCACCTATTCACCTCCTGTCCGAAGACAAAGGGTGACCCTAATTATGATGCGCAATATTTGGCTTTCACATAATAATCAAAGAACCAACAGGAAAACCTTTGTCTTTCTTGAGAGACAGTTGTTGGTTTTGTAAACAAGTTTTTCACACATCCATACTTAGGCCCATATCTCATATAAACCCATAATAATAGATGAATCTCATTTATTCCCTAAAAATACAGACTTTACTGGACAATCACATTTCTTAAAGTACAACTCAAAAGGCAATCTCAACTTTTAATAATAAACCAAAAAAAATGCAAACCTCTATCTGATTCATTGATCACATATAAAAAGCTATAAACCCTAGAACATATTATCCATGCACAGAAAGATAAGAAAAAAAACTCTCATTGACTCCGCTAACACTCCCCTCAGCAATATTGGAGAAGGCAGAAGAGGATCGGTGTCTACAGGCAGTACAACCGCCCCTTCCGCTAGTAAAGGCCCCTATTATGAACTGATGAGGTTGAGCTCCCTCCTCTCCCATAGTTAGTTGAGCTCCTCCATCTCTCATAACTTAGTTTCTCCATCCCCCATAGCTGAGCTCCTCCATCCCCCATAATCAATCTACTCTACCACCTTAGCTTAGCATCTTAATCTTCCATAACTGAGCTCCTTCATCTCCTATAGCTGAGCTCCTCCATCCCCCAAAGCTGAGCTCCTTCATCCCCCTAGCTGAGCTCCTTCATCCCCCCTAGCTGAGCTCCTTCATCCCCCCTAGCTGAGCTCCTTCATCCCCCCTAGCTGAGCTCCTTCATCCCCCCTAGCTGAGCTCCTTCATCCCCCCATAGCTGAGCTCCTCCATCCCCCCATAGCTGAGCTCCTCCATCCCCCATAGCTGAGCTCCTCCATCCCCCATAGCTGAGCTCCTCCATCCCCCATAGCTGAGCTCCTCCATCCCCCATAGCTGAGCTCCTTTATCCCCCCTAGCCGAGCTCCATCATCCCCCCTAGCCGAGCTCCTTCATCTCCCATAGCTGAGCTCCTTCATCTCCCATAGCTGAGCTCCTCCATCCCCCATAGCTGAGCTCCTCCATCCCCCATAGCTGAGCTCCTCCATCCCCCATAGCTGAGCTCATCCATCCCCCATAGCTGAGCTCCTCCATCCCCCATAGCTGAGCTCCTCCACCCCCCATAGTTGAGCTCCTCCATCCCCCATAGCTTAGTTCCACCATCCCCCCATAGCTGAGCTCCTTCATCCCCCATAATCGATCTTCTCCACCACCTTAACTTAGCTCATCCATCTCCCATAGATGAGCTCCCCATCTCCCATAGCTGTGCTCCTCCATTCCCCATAATTAATCTCCACCCCCCAGCTGAGCTCCTCCATCCCCCATAGCTGAGCTTCTCCAGCTCCGATGGGTGAGCTCCCTCATCTTCCATAGTTGAGCTCCTACATCTCCCATAGCTTAGTTCCTCCATCCCCCATAATTGATCTCCTCCACCACCTTAACTTAGCTCCTCCATCTCCCCTGGGAGAGAAGAGGGGGGAAGTTCAGCAATGCTGGGGAAGGCAGAAGAGGATCGGGGTCTACAATACCGCAGTACAGTCGTCCCTCCTGCTAGTAAAGTCCCCTATTATGAACCAATGAGGCCGAGTCCCGGTACAGGAGGGTCGGCTGTACTGCCTTATCAGTGAACCTGGTTGAATACATATCTTGTAGTATTGATTGTAATGACACATATAAAGAGCATTCTGCCATAAATATCTACTGCATGCTTCTCGTGCATCTCCCTTCATTGGAGGCCATTTGTTAGTAGGTCAATCATCCTCCACAAATGGGACAACCACGTGTGTGCTCCTTTCCACAAATTATCTGTGAAATTTTTACCGAAGAACAAAGTTCTCAAAATGTCTACCTTTGGCAAAAAAACAGTGGAGACTTCTTATACTAACTGTGTGGATGAGCAAATTTCCCTATGTCCACCCACTGCTTGTATAAGATTCATGGACACCACAAGAGTCTTTTAAAAAGTTTTGAGCATCTTTGTTTAAGACTTTGAAAAGTAACCAGTAAGTTTCAGGACCCATTTACACCTAGATACCCCAACATGGTTTAGGAAGCCAATTGATATATATTTCCCCACTTTATAGTTTCTAGGGGTGGATAGAGTTCAATGTCGAATTTTGAGATTTTAGATTTATGTACCTGGATGCAGATATGAGTGTATATTAAATTTACATAGACAGATATTTTATATGATCTTTAAAAATACTGTTTACCATGGTTTAACTGTGCCAGTCTACTTGTGTTTATAAGGTATGATTTTATATATATTATATATATATTACACATATATACATAGACATATACATACATAAACACAAACACACACACACACACACTGGGCCAGATCCACGTAGATCGCTGCATCTTTGAGCAGGCGTAACGTATCATATTTACCTTACATCTCCGCAACTTAGATGGGCAAGTGCAGTATTCTCAAAGCACTTGCTCCGTAAGTTGCGGCGGCGTAGCGTAAATAGGCCGGCATAAGCCCGCCTAATTCAAATGTGGAACAGGGGGGCGTGTTTTATGTAAATGTTATGTGATCCGACGTGTTAGACGTTTTTTTGAACGGCGCATGCGCCGTCCGTGGGGGTATCCCAGTGCGCATGCTCGAAATTAACCCGCAACAAGCCATACTTAACATAGGATATGCCACATATAGCAGGGGTAACTATAAGCTGAAAAAAGCCTTACGGAAACGACATAAAAAATGCGCCGGCCGGACGTACGTTCGTGGATCGCCGTATCTAGCTAATTTGCATACTCGACGTGGAAATCGATGGAAATGCCACCTAGCGGCCAGCGTAAATATACAGTTACGATACGACGGCGTAGGAGACTTACGCCGGCCGTATCTTAGCAACATTTAAGCGTATCTCAGTTTGAGAATACCCTTAAAGTTGCGATGGCGGGGATTCTGACTTACGACGGCGTATCTACTGATACGCCCGCCGTAAGTCTTTGTGGATCTGGCCCACTGTATGTATATTTATTTTTAATTTTATTATTATTTAATTTTATTAAATAAAATACTCAATTGCAAAATATATATTGCAAATAATGATCCATTATATAAAATATACTATTGGTTAAAATACTAAGACATTTTGGGCCAAATCCTCAAAAGAGATACGACGGAGTAACTGCTGTTACTCCGTCGTATCCCTGGTCCTAACTATGGAACTGATCCACAGAATCAGTTTTCCATAGTTAGGGAGAAGATCCGACATGTGTAATTGAATTACACTGCCGGATCTTAGGATGCAGTACCGCATCCGCCGATGGGGGCATTTCTTGTCGAAATGCCGCCTCGGGTATGCAAATTAGGACTTACGGAGATCCACGAAGCTTTTCAGCTTCGTTTTTTCTCCGTAAGTTTTATTTTGCAAACGCAAAATTAGGGCTGCTTTTACAAAGTGTAAACTGTTTACACCTTGTAAAAACAGACCTTTCTTGCTCGCGACGCGATTTTTTTTAAATTTAAAAAAAAAATTTGGCGCTGTATCTTTTTTTTTACCCGACGCAACTTTATTGTCCCGTCGCAATCCACAAAGCCCGACGTAAGGTAATTTTCGCGCTATGCACGTCGGGAAAACGACGTCACGAGCATGCGCAGTACGGCCGGCGCGGGAGCGCGCCTCATTTAAATGGGAATCGCCCCCTGGAGAAGAGGAAAGCCTTGCGCCGGCCAGATTTAAGTTACACCGCTCAAAATTTCTAGGTAAGTGCTTTGTGGATCGGGCACTTAGTTAGAGATTTTGCGGCGTTGTAACTTAAATGGAAAAAGTTACGTTGCGCCGGGTTTTTGAGGATTAGGCCCTTTATACATTACCTTTAGAAATCTCAGCATATAGAAACTGGTTTCCTTAATTTATTAAATCATTTGTAATTAGTTTCAGGGTAACTTTCCCGCCCTCTACACACTGGCACAGTATAAACAAACCCCATTGTTATAGACCTATTGGCTACACCCTTCCAGAGCTCAATCCAAAGTCTCCAGTCATATGTTAACGAGTAGCTCCTGTGTTTTAGCCAGTCAAGCCCTGTACACACGATCGGTCAATCCGATGAGAACGGTCTGATGGGCCGTTTTCATCGGTTAACCGATGAAGCTGACTGATGGTCAGTCGTGCCTACTCACCATCGGTTAAAAAAACGATCGTGTCAGAACGCGGCGACGTAAAACACAACGACGTGCTGAAAAAAAATAAGTTCAATGCTTCCAAGCATGCGTCAACTTGATTCTGAGCATGCACGGATTTTTAACCGATGGACGTGCCTACAAACGATCGTTTTTTGTTCTATCGGTTAGGTATCCATCGGTTAAATTTAAAACAAGATTGCTTTTTTTAACCTATGGATAAATAACCGATGGGGCCCACACACGATCGGTTTGGTCCGATGAAAACGGTCCATCAGATCGCTCTCATCGGTTTGACCGATCGTGTGTACGCGGCATCAGACTCTCCTAGCAATTAGTAAATTCAGTTCTCTTCTCACATATATACCAGACACACATATAGACCTCCAGTCCTTACTCAGTGAATCTCATGTTGCTTGTAGCAGAAGTGATTTATTTTCTCCATTGACCTCTTCCCACCGGAAAAGCTTTGGAGAAGACCATAAAGACATCCTCAGTGAAGACCAACTTGGAGACATCTATACTTTCATTGTTTAAGGTAAGTCATACAGAACCTCAAAGTTCTATGGAGCTGATAGTTTTATGCTTTAATATGCTGGGATTTTTTTCTGATTTAAGGAGATGTATTTAGCAGGAAATGGAATAGTAAAACTTTTTAATTGTATCTATTTTTTTTCACTTGCCTGTTATTTATTGTCACACAAAGGGGCATTTTATTTTTCACTTTCATCATATTTTACATTGACAACCTAATAATGCAGACTTCTTAGCAGAAAGTCAAGTAGAAAAAAAATCCTGCGTTTTTATTGTTCCCTGAATTAAAATGATTTAAATTATTTTTCATTTTTTCACTTGCCTGTTGTGGTCCCACATTATGGGATTAGATTATTTTCTTTTGTTCAGAGATCAACAGAGTTTAGAGATGGATATATTGATTTAATATCCACGTTATTTTACAATATTTAATTTTAAAAATATTTCAACCTCATGCTTTACAATCAGATGAGAAAATTAAACATTTCCATTTTTGGTTGTTCTAATTTTTGCCATTCCTGTAATTTTTTGGACACAGCAAGTATTATCCTATTTTCCTAATTTTCACTTTCACCATATTTTACATAAGGAGATGTATTTAGCAGGAAATGGATTGGTAAAATGTTTCAAATGTTCATGACATCATGGAGACAACACTGCCTATTACCCGGCCTCCACCTATTCACCTCCTGTCTGAGGACAAAGGGTGACCCTAATTATGATGCGCAATATTTGGCTTTCACATAATAATCAAGGAACCAACAGGAAAACCTTTGTCTTTCGAGAGACAGTTGTTGGTTTTGTAAACAAGTTCTTCACACATCCATACTTAGGCCCATATCTCATATAAACCCATAATAATAGATAAATCTCATTTATTCCCTACAAATACAGACTTTACTGAACAATCACATTTCTTAACCACTTAAGCCCCGGACCATATTGCTGCCTAAAGACCCAAGGTGTTTTTACAGTTTGGGACTGCGTCGCTTTAACAGACAATTGCGCGGTCGTGCGACGTGGCTCCCAAACAAAATTGGCGTCCTTTTTTCCCCACAAATAGAGCTTTCTTTTGGTGGTATTTGATCACCTCGGCGGTTTTTATTTTTTGCGCTATAAACAAAAATAGAGCGACAATTTTGAAAAAAATGCAATATTTTTTACTTTTTGCTATAATAAATATCCCCCAAAAACATATATAACATTTTTTTTCCTCAGTTTAGGGCGATACGTATTCTTCTACCTATTTTTGGTAAAAAAAATCGCAATAGGCGTTTATCGATTGGTTTGCGCAAAATGTATAGCGTTTACAAAATAGGGGATAGTTTTATTGCATTTTTATAAATTTTTTTTTTTTTACTACTAATGGCGGCGATCAGCGATTTTTTTCATGACTGCGACATTATGGCGGACACTTCGGACAATTTTGACACATTTTTGGGATTTTTATCATTTTCACAGCAAAAAATGCATTTAAATTGCATTGTTTATTGTGAAAATGACAGTTGCAGTTTGGGAGTTAACCACAGGGGGCGCTGTAGGATTTAGTGTTCACCTAGTGTGTGTTTACAACTGTAGGGGGGTGTGGCTGTAGGAATGACGTCATCGATCGAGTCTCCCTATAAAGGGAATCACCCGATCGATGCAGCGCCATAGTGAAGCACGGGGAAGCCGTGTTTACACACGGCTCTCCCCGTTCTTCAGCTCCGGGGAGCGATCGCGACGGAGCGGCTATAAACAAATAGCCGCGCCGTCGTCCCGGATCGCTCCCCGAGGGGACCCGACCGCCGCAAGTCGCGGGGGGGGTCCCGATCGGACCCCCGACCCACGTCTAGGCAGGGACGTACAGGTACGCCCATGTGCCTGTCCGTGCCATTCTGCCGACGTATATGTACATGCGGCGGTCAGGAAGTGGTTAAAAGTACAACTCAAAAAGGCAATCTCAACTTTTAATAACAAAAAAATGCAAACCTCTATCTGATTCATTGATCACATATAAAAAGCTATAAACCCTAGAACATATTATCCATGCACAGAAATAAAAAAAATGTAATCAACACCCCTAACACTCCCCTCCCCCCAGCAGCCGGAGGGAGAGTAAAGGAGGGAAGTTCAGAAATGCTGGGGAAGTCAGAAGAGGGTCGGTGTCTACAATATGGCAGTACAGCCGTCCCTCCTGCTAGTAAAAGCTCCTCCATCCCCCATAGCTGAGCTCCTTCATCCCCCATAATCAATCTCCTCTACCACCTTAGCTTAGCACCTTCATCTCCCATAGCTGAGCTCCTCAATTTCCAATAGTTGAGCTCCTCCATCTCCCATAGCTTAGTTCCTCCATCCCCCTTATAGCTGATCTCCTCCACCACCTTAACTTAGCTCCTCAGTCTCCCATAGCTGAGATTCCCATCTCACATAGCTGAGATTCCCATCTCTCAAAGCCGAGCTTCTCCATCCCCCATAATTGATCTCCTCCACCCCCCTGGCTGAGCTCCTACATCCCCCATAGCTGAGCTTATCCAGCTCCAATGGGTGAGCTCCCTCATCTTCCATAGCTGAGCTCCTCCATAATCGAGCTCCTCCACCACCTTAACTTGGCTCCTCCATCGCCCCTGGGAGAGTAGAGGGGGGAAGTTCAGCAATGCTGGGGAAGGCAGAAGAGGATTGGTGTCTGCAATAAGGCAGTATAGCCGTCCCTCTTGCCAGTAAAGGCCCCTATTATGAACTGATGGGGTTGAGCTCCCTCCTCTCCCATAGTTAGTTGAGTTCCTCCATCTCTCATAGCTTAGTTCCTCCATCCCCCATAGCTGAGCTCCTCCATCCCCCATAATCAATCTACTCTACCACCTTAGCTTAGCGCCTTCATCTCCCATAGCTAAGCTCCTCAATTTCCCATAACTGAGTGCCTTCATATCCCATAGCTGAGCTCCTCAATCCCCCATAATCAATCTCCTCTACCACCTTAGTGCCTTCATCTCCCATAGCTGGGCTTCCCATCTCCCATAGCTGAGCTCCTCAATTTCCCATAACTAACCCCCCTTATCTCCTATAGCTGACCTCCTCCATCCCCCATAGCCGAGTTTCTTCAGCTCCGATAGGTGAGCTCCCTCCATCTCCCATAGCTTAGTTACTCCACCCCCCCCCCCTACATAGCTGAGATAAACATGGTTTAGGAAGCCAATTTATATAGATTACCCCACTTAATTTTTTCTAGGGGTGGATAGAGTTCAATGACGATTGTGAGATTTTATATTTTTGATTTGTACCTAGATGCAGATATGAGTGTATATTCAATTCACATAGACAGGTATTTTATATGATATTTAGAAATACTGTTTACCATGGTTTAACTGTGCCAGTCTACTTGTATTTTTAAGGTATGGTGTTTATATATCACATACACACACACACACACACACACACACACACACACAGTATAACATATATAAAACCATACCTTATAAACACAGGTAGACTTACACAGTTAAACCATGGTAAACAGTATTTCTAAAGATCAAAAAAAATATCTGTCTATGTAAATTGACTATACACTCATACCTGCATATATATTATGCAATTTAGTATTTTAATTACTAAAATAAAATAAAAAATGCATAATATATATATATATATATATATATATATATACACACACATATACATACATACACACACACACACACACACATATACACACGCGCAATGTATATTTATTTTAATTTTAATTATTTTATTTTATTTAATAAAATACTCAATTGCATCATATATATTGCAAATAATGATCCGTTATTATAAAATATACCATTGGTTAAAATATTAAGACATTTTATACATTACCTTTATAAATCTCAGTATCTAGAAACTGGTTTTCCTAATTAATTAAATCATTTGAAATTAGTTTCAGGGTAACTTTCCCGCCCTCTACACACTGGCACAGTATAAACAAACCCCATTGTTATAGACCTATTGGCTACACCCTTCCAGAGCTCAATCCAAAGTCTCCAGTCATATGTTAATGAGTAGCTCCTGTGTGTTAGCCAATCAGACTCTCCTATCAATTAGCAAATTCAGTTCTCTTCTCACATATATACCAGACACACATATAGACCTCCAGTCCTTACTCAGTGTATCTTATTTTGCTTGTAGCAGAAGTGATTTATTTTCTCCATTGACCTCTTCCCACCGGAAAAGCTTTGGAGAAGACCATATAGACTTCCTCAGTGAAGACCAACTTGGAGACATCTATACCTTCATTGTTTAAGGTAAGTCATACAGAACCTCAAAGTTCTATGGAGCTGATAGTTTTATGCTTTAATATGCTGGGATTTTTCTCTGATTTAAAGAGAAGTATTTAGCAGGAAATGGAATAGTAAAACTTTTTAATGTTCTCTATTTTTTTCACTTGCCTGTTATTTATTGTCACACAAAAGGGCCTTTTTTTATTTTAGAGACGGATATATTGATTGAACATCCACGTTATTTTACAATATTTCATTTTAAAAATATTTCAACCTCATGCTTTACATTCAGATGAGAACATTTAACATTTCCATTTTGGGTTGTTCTAATTTTTGCCATTCCTGTAATTTTACTATTCCTGTTTGTCTTTTTAGGACACAGCGAGTATTTTCTTATTTTCCTATTTTTACTTTCACCATATTGTACATAAGGAGATGTATTTAGCAGGAAATGGATTGGTAAAATGTTTTAATGTTCTCTATTTTCCCCCTCTTATTTATTGTCACACAAAAGGGCCTTTTAATTTTAGAGATGGATATATTGATTTAATATTCACATTATTTTACAAAATTTTATTTTAAAAATATTTCAACCTGATGCTTTACATTCAGATGTTCATTCTTCATGTACTTTCGAAAGAAAATAAAACCGTTTCATCTCAGGTTGTTTTACCATTTCTGTAATTTTGCTATTTCGGTCTGTCATTTTTTATTTTTTTTGAATATAGCAAGTTTTTTTCCTATTTTTCTCATTTTCACTTTTACCATATTTTACAATGACAACCTAACAATACATATTTCTTAGCAGACAGTTAAAAAGAAAAAAAAATGTTTTTAATGTTCCCTGAATAAAAATTTTAATATTTTTTCCTTTTTTTTTCACTTCGCCTGTTGTGTTTGTTCCCTGAATTAAAATGATTTTAATTATTTAGAATTTTTTTCACTTGCCTGTTGTGGTCCTACATTATGGAATTAAATTATTTTCTTTTGTTCATAGATTGATTGAATATCCACATTATTTTTCAATATTTTGTTTTTAGAACTTAACCATCCCCATACATTCCATTCAGATATTCTTTCCTCATGTACTCTTGAAATAAAATTAAAACAGTTCCATCTTAGGTTGCCTGTTAGATGGTAGATTAGCAGTTGCATGTTAAACCCAATTCAAAATCAAACGTTTTTCCTCTTTCACCATTTTTTACAATGACAACCTAACAATACAGATATCTTAGCAGACAGTTAAAAAGAAAAAAAGTTTTTAATGTTCCCTGAATGTAAATCTAAATAATGTTTCCTTTTTTTGTATTTTTTTTCGCTTTGCCTGTTGTGGCCCTACAAGTGGGATTAGATTAATTTCTTTTGATTAGAGATCCATATATATTGATTGAATATCCACATTATTTTTCAATATTTTGTTTTTACAATCCAACCAGCCTCATGCTTTATATTCAGATGTTCTTTCTTTAATGTACCATTAAAATAACATTAAACAGTTCCATCTTAAGTTGTCTGCTGGATTATATATTAGCAACTGCATGTTCACCAACAAAAGTTGTCTTTTTGTACTTGCAAGTGTTTTTTCTAATTTCTCCCAAAGTTTTTAATGTTCCCTGAATTTAAATATTTTTTCTTCATTTCACTTGTCCGTTGCTGCCCTACAAGTGGGATTAAATCATTTTATTTTGCTTAGAGATCCACATATTGATTAAATATCCACATTGTTTTGCAATAAAAAAAAATTCTAGAATTTAACCAACCTAATAAATGCATTCAGATGTTCTTTCTTCATGTTCCCTTGAAATAAAATGAAACCATTAAGTTGTCTAATAGAATGTAGATTAGCAATTTAACAATTTAACATCAAAAGTTGTTTATTTTCTGAGTTTCAAATTTCTCCATTCCTGTCTGTCTTTTTTGTACTTGCAAGTTTTTTTTCTAATTTTAACCCTAACAGTATGGATAGAACCAGAAAATTATATAGAAAAAGTTTTTAATTTTCCTTGACGTTTGGGGGTTCTAAGTAAATTTTCTAGAAAAAAAATAATCTGATTTTAGAGATGGTGAGGCTGCAAATGGGCATCAGGCTGCATTGATGAGAGACGGGCTGCTAGTGGGCACTTAGGCTGCAGACGGGTACATAGGCTGCATTGAGGCTGCAGATGGACACAGATCAGGCTGCAGATGGACACAGATCAGGCTGCATTGAGGCTGCAGATGGACACAGATCAGGCTGCAGATGGACACAGATCAGGCTGCATTGAGGCTGCAGATGGACACAGATCAGGCTGCAGATGGACACAGATCAGGCTGCATTGAGGCTGCAGATGGACACAGATCAGGCTGCATTGAGGCTGCAGATGGACACAGATCAGGCTGCAGATGGACACAGATCAGGCTGCATTGAGGCTGCAGATGGACACAGATCAGGCTGCAGATGGACACAGATCAGGCTGCATTGAGGCTGCAGATGGACACAGATCAGGCTGCAGATGGACACAGATCAGGCTGCATTGAGGCTGCAGATGGACACTAACCATTATTTTGCTTCAAAGTGTTTTTTTTTTTTTTTTAAGTTTTTTTCCTGAAACTTACCTCTTAAATTAAAGCTGTGCGTTATACGCTGATAAATACGATATACACACACACACACACACACACACACACACACACACACACACACACAGTATATATACAATGCAAAACCCAATAAAGGTGTTTATTCTTCCCTCACTTATGCCCTCTTTTTTTGACCACACATATGAAGTGAAAACCTTCCCACTGACATTGGAAATGGCAATGAAAAGTTCACAGATGCTCCAATATGTTTTTTGTCTTTTGTTGGCTTTGTGCCTAAAGTGTAAGGATGTCATGTATTTGACTCTCTATGAAATTTTAGTAAATCATTTTTCTTTACTAAAGGAAAGTAAAAAACGGGAGACTTCCTACGATGGCACTCAGGGATATGAATTCAAAACATAACCATAAAAAAAACATCCAAATGTATCAGTGACATCATACAAAAGATTAAAGATTCACACATGATGCTCAAAACAGAGTCTTTTGTATTATGCGACTAATGCCGCGTACACACGATCGGTTAAACAGATGAGAATGGTCTGATGGACCGTTTTCATCGGTCCAAACCGATCGTGTGTGGGCGCCATCGGTTATTTATCCATCGGTTAAAAAAAAGCCAACTTGCTTTAAATTTAACCGATGGATTCCTAACCGATAGAAAAAAAAAACGATCGTTAGTAGGCACGACCATCGGTTAAAAAATCCACACATGCTCAGAATCAAGTCGACGCATACTTGGAAGCATTGAACTTCATTTTTTTTCAGCATGTCAAGTTCCAATACCTTACCACTCTGACAATGGAGAAACCCTTACACAGTTTAAGCTTAAATGGCTTCTCCTCAAATTAAATTGCATGGCCATGCATTTTCTTAAGCTACCTGGGAATGAATAGTGCTCCCCTATGCTAGAATCACCACCGAGATATTTTTATATTGCCATCATATCTTCTCCTAAGCATCTCTTCTCCAGGGAGAATGCCTTTATTGTTTGTAGGCGTTCCTTGTAACTGAGATCCTCCAGCCCTCTTGTTAGCTTTGTTTTCCTTCTCTGGACTCTTCTCCAGTTCCAGCACATCCTTCCTGAGGACTGGTGACTAGAACCGGACAGCATACTCCAGATGTGGCCAAAACAGAGTCTTTTAAAGTGTTAGAATTATAGTTGTATCTCTTGTGTTTAATGCTGTTTTTTTATAGATTCATGTCAAATAAAACTAATTTGTATTTTCTGATGTTGTGATTCCAGAATGGCTTCTAACATTGAGGAGGTGACCAAGAACACTGCAAAGAATCTCCTTGAGCTCATCTCCGAAACCTCTGAAAATCTGAGGATCATGGAAGTGACTGACTTCTTTGACCCCATTAAAGAGCTCGGGAGAGGAGCGTATGGAAAGGTTCTGCTGGCCAAACATCGGGGTTCAGGTAAACTTTTTAGCTTTAATTCATGTAAAGAAAATATTTTTATTTTAATCATTTGTGCTTCTAAATTAGTGGAACAAATCTAAATAAAAAAATAACTAACAGGTAAAGTTTCTGTGGTGATCAGGGGACCTTGCATCACTAGAGGAGGACAATCTACAGTAGAAAAGTCTACTATAATGTGCAAGCATGATATTTAGAGAGTAGTCAATGTTCTGGGGATCCTCTGCGGATTTAGTTCTATTTAGCGCAAAACATCAAAAACGTTTTTAAAAAAAAAATAAAAAATAAAAAAAAAAGAAAGTTTGAGCAGATGTCTAGAGAGTCTCTACTTCTAAACATGAGATATGAGTGTGACTTCCAATATCTAATGCCGCGTACACACGACCGTTTTTTATTAAAAACAATCATGTGTGGGCTCCAGAGCATTTTTCACATGTAAAAAATGGGCATTCAAAATATCGAACATGCTCTAATTTTTCACGTTGTTTGTCGTTTTTAAAGTCAGTACTTTAGATTTACACAAGCTTTTAACTAGATTCAGTAGTTTTTTTTAGCGAGTTTCATCATTGTTGGGTTTATGATACTCATTCTCTTGTTTCTCCCACTTTCCAACAGGTGAGTTGGTGGCTGTGAAGCTGATGAGCAAGGAGACAACTCCAAAGGACAACTTCCTAATGGAATACGGAATGTCGCTTAGTCTCAGCAGCCATCCAAATATCATTGCAACCCATGAGATCGTTTTCCACACCGGCAGTGACTATGTCTTTGTCCAGGAGGTGGCACCGGCTGGAAATCTTCTATCAATAATAAAGCCAGGGGTAAGTTTGTATCAGAAATGTAATGATATTTAAAAAGTTATCATTTCTATCCATTGTTCCTTTAACCACTTCAGCCCCGGAAGAATGTACCCCCTTCCCTACCAGAGCACTTTTTGCGACTTGGCACTGCATCACTTTAACTGACAATTGCGCGGTCGTGTGACGTGGCAACCAAACAAAACTTACGACCTTTTTTCCCACAAATAGAACTTTCTTTTGGTGGTATTTGATCACCTCTGCGGTTTTAATTTTTTTCACTATAAACAAAAATAGAGCGACAATTTTGAAAAAAAATGCAATATTTTTTATTTTTTGCTATAATAAATACCCCCAAACAATCTATATATATAAAAAAAAAATTTCCTCAGTTTAGGCCAATGTGTATTCTTCTACATATTTTTGGTAAAAAAAAAATACGCAATAAGCATATATTGATTGGTTTGCGCAAAAGTTATAGCGTCTACAAAATAGGGGATAGTTTTATTGCATTTTTTTTTTTTACTAGTAATGGCGGCAATCTGCGATTTTTATTGTGACCGCGACATTGCGAACGACATATCGGACACTTTTGACACATTTTTGAGACCATTAACATAACACCAGGGGGCGTTAAAGGGGTTAAATATATTACCTAATGTGTGATTCTAACTGTAGGGGGAGGGGACTCACAAGGGGAGGAGACCGATGTGTGTTCCTCTGTACTGGGAACACACATCGGTCTCCTCACCTGACAGGACCGTGGATCTGTGTGTTTACACACAGGTCCACAGTCCTGCCGTAATTGCGGGAAATCGCAGATGCCCGGCGGACATTGAGCCTGCCGGGCACGCGCACCGGGTCGCGTGTGCCTCCCAGGCAGCCGGAAAGCCCAGGACATCATATGACGTCCACCTAGTATGGGGAGATCCCATCTGTGGATGTCATATGACAATGGGCGGTAGGGAAGTGGTTAAAGAGTTTCTGAGGTTTAAGGAATCCTCTCCCACTGCAGTGGATTGGTGGGGAGTATAATGAGCATAGGCTTGTTATTTTAGATATGCGATTCGATCAGTTGTAAAGGACAGTCAAGATGGAGTAAGGTGGGTTTAAGATGGATCTTGCACCATTAATAGAAGCTCCCACTTTGCATGCAGGTTTTATTTAAGTTTACCCCTTGTGTACACAGCTAATGTATGTTCTGTTTCCCTGTACAAGAGATAAGATGAGTTTCATATGTTGGGTAACATTTTGCCATGTTCGTATCCAACAACTAATTTTGTATTTTTTCCCCCACTTCAGGTTGGTTTGAATGAAGATATAGTGAAGAGTTGTGTTCCACAGATCGCGAATGCTTTGGATTTTATGCACAGAAGAGGAATGGTCCATCGGGACATAAAACTGGACAACATTTTGGTCATGGACACGGAATGTAATAATGTCAAACTGGCAGATTTTGGACTGACGATGCTCCAGGGAACTCAAGCACCCTTTATGCCCTGGTTTATACCGTACTCCGCTCCGGAACTGTGCACCCTAAAACAAGGGGAAAAGCTGCTGCTGCACCCGAGCATTGACATCTGGGCCTTTGGAGTCTTGGTATACACAGCTATGACGGGGTCCTTCCCCTGGAAAGAAGCAGGGGATTGTGACCTCGCCTATCAGAACTTTGCTTGGTGGCAAACAAAGAAGGATCTGACCTTGGGACCAAGAAAGTGGCGACGATTCTCCATTGAAGCCAGGCGGATGTTCTGGGACATGTTGGCCCTCAACGCCTCTGAGAGGTGTTCTGCTTTGGATGTATTAAAATATGTCCACCTGCCTTGGAAAGCAGAAATGCCTCCAGGGAATCTATCCAGGAATATGGTAGTACACGTGACATAACTGAGTGCATAATGTCCATTATGGAGCCTCATCAGGTGCTGTGTTTTGTCTTCTTCTAGATCAAAAGATAATCTCCCTCAATATTGGAGGAGGTGGAAATCATTTAACACCCTTTTGGTCACCTATTAATTACAAGACGGATGTGTTGGATGTACTCTGGGACTTGTACAAGCCTCACGTCCTATGTGAAGGTAAGACATTTTAGAAGACTGTTGACTTTAATTTATGTAAATCTATAACTGCTATATATACCGTATATACTTGAGTATAAGCCGAGTTTTTCAGCACATTTTTTTTATGCTGAAAATGCCCCCCCTCGGCTTACACTCGAGTCTGTGTCCATCTACATAGCTGATCAGCCCATGTCATGCTCAGATGGCGGCCAACCAGTGTAAAAAAGCCATGCATCATCCTCGTCCATGATAGACGAAACACTCAGTTTCCCAGAAGTGAGTCAGTGTTCAGTGTTCTGCCTATCACGGACATCCTCTCATCCTCGTCCCATGGAAACTGCTGGGAAACTGAGTGTTCCGCCTATCAAGGACGTGGACGAGGAGGAGGCGCGACTTTCGTACACTGAATGGATGGCTGCCGTCTGACTAGGCTGATCAGGTATGCAGATGGGCACAGTGAGGCTTGCGATGGGCACAGTGAGGCTGAAAATTGGCATTGTTGACCCTCTTTTCCACTTACAGTAGCTGCTGCATTTCCTACCCTAGGCTTATACTCGAGTCAATACGTTTTCCCATTTAATTGTGGTAAAATTAGGTGCCTCGGCTTATACTCGAGTATATACAGTATCTGCACAAATGTATTTATTTTTTTGTTGGTTTTCTTCTCTATATATTTTACTATTCATTGTCGAGTGTGATAAAATGTGGGTTTTGCAATTATTCTATAGCAGGTGTGTATGGTAAGTATATTATTGTCATGATTGAAATAAAGATCCTAATTACTTTGTTGCAGTGGACTGAGGAATCCTTGTATACATAGATAGAACAATGTTATGTTATGGAGCCTGAGATCAGCAAGTCCCCCCCCAGCTGCATAGTGTAGTAACTTTTACTATCCTGCGGTTACTCCTCCTGTGCATTGGGTGGTGCTCTTGTGCTTCTTCACCTCTAGTTTATTGAATATGATAGACTTATGTTTTAAACAGCAATATGACTATTATTAATACTACCAATAATTACTACTACATGTCTGGAAAACCTCTACTTCTATATTTTTTCCGGTGTTCAGATTTGGATTTTAGATTTTTTAACTTTATTTAAAAAAATAAACACTGTATTACACTGTATTACCAAGCAGGTGAAATGATGGGCTCCAGTAATCGATACTTACCAACTGTTCCAGATTGGCCAGAAAGGCCATACTTTTTATTCAGTTGTCCAATCACAGCTGTGTTTGGGTTGTGTCCTGTAATGACAGCATGAGCCTCTGATGGCTTCAGCGGTAGCAGCATCAGTGTTGGCCGCAAGTCCTGCTGTTTGCCCACATTCTCAGCAGCGGTAGCAGCTGTGATCTTGCCCACTGATCCCTTGATTAAGGCCTCATAGGCTGAAACGCGTCAACTGTTTTCATTTGCGTTTTTTCACTGCGGCTTGTTAATAAATATAAAGATGTTTTAAAGAGCAACGACCGGAGTGCGGATCATTTTTTCTTCATTACTCTACTCAGCCAGCAACTGTGGATCGAGCACCCGGGAGCTCTGCTAACTTTTCTGACGTTTCTGTTTATACTGCCGACTGATCCCCCCCCCTTTACAAACTCACATTCCTATCCCCAGATTGCAATGCCAATGTATTTCATGCTGTGCCAGATGGTCTTTCTAACCCATGGGTCTTCAAACTATGGCCCTCCAGTTGTTCAGGAACTACAATTCCCATCATGCCTAGTCATGTCTGTGAAGGTCAGTGTGTTACAATGCCTCATGGGATGTGTAGTTCTATAACAGCTGGAGGGCCGTAGTTTGAGGATCCCTGTTCTAACCAGACTGAGAAAAGCAGCTTATCTGGTGGAGGCTCTTAGTGACACCACTGTGTCCAACAAATAAGATATAGTCTATATCAGGGCTCAAAATTTCAAGTCATACTAGCCAGGCCTCAAGAGTTACTCTCCACCAGTTGCCAGACCTAATTCATACACTGCCCTGCGCCTAATTTGCACCCGTAAACACACCCTCGTAGATTATCTCATGGAATGACACTGTTAAATGTTTTATGCAGAATCAAGTTACAAAATTAAATATTACCAACAACAATGTTAACAAAATAGGACAGGGCACTGGGGTCAGACCAGAGGGACAGGGCACTGGGGTCAGACCAGAGGGACAGGGCACTAGAACTGGGTCTCTTCCCCATTCTCTTGCTGTCTCCTCTGCAACTCCCATCCATCCATCGTCTCTCTCCCTCTCCCATTCATCTCATCATCAGGAGCCTGTGTGTGCGGCTCCACGCTTGCATGTCCCCACTTCCCCCTTTTTTTCAGGCTGGCAGAGAGGAGAGGAGCTGCAGCACAGCGGGAGGGAGTACAATCCAGCGCTGAGATCCACACAACTGCACAGCCATAGACACCATAGCACAGCGCACACTGACAGCGCACAGCGCACACTGACACCGCACAGCGCACACTGACAGCGCACAGCGCACACTGACAGCGCACAGCGCACACTGACAGCGCACAGCACACATTGAGACCAGTCTGTTCACAGTGCTCAGCCTAATTGGACACTTACATAGAGCACAAGGAGAAGAAAACTGCACAAACTAGAAGGCTGCTGCTCTCATGTCAGGGCAACTTTCAGTGAGCGCTGCACCGGAGTGGTAATTTTTGCAATCCTCCACCTCACTCATTACTTTCTGCTCTCCAGCTACATTGGTCGGGGGAGGGGGGCAGGCTCAGAGAGGTCATACCGTTAGGTCCCATGGCTTAATGAGAATTGTAAGGAGAGCACCTGTGTACTGCTCTGCCTGTGCGCGGCTCACCAGACTACTTTTCCCGAGCATGCACCTTTCCTCTTCGACCGCCAATCTCATCGGGACTCTAAGTGTAGGCACAGATTGGAGGGAGATTGGTCATGCAGCCCTGTCATCACTCGCCCCCAGCTTAAATCCACTCGCCAAATGCTAGTAGGCGAGTGGAAATTTTGAGGGCTGGTCTATATAAACCTATCACAGTTTCCAAATATTAAAAAACTTTTGTTGGGCCTAATTCCGCGTACATACAGCCGGTTTTCGGGTTGTAAAAAATGCAATTTTTAATGGTCTAGAGAAAAACTGTGGGCCGGATTCACAAAGAGTTACGCCGGCGTATCAGTAGATACGCCGATGTAACTCGGAATCTAAGCCCTTTGTAAGTTTAAGTGTATGCTCAAACTGAGATACACGTAAACCTAGCTAAGATACGACGGCCTGCGCCGTCGTATCTTAGGGTGCAAATTTTCCACTGGCCGCTAGGTGGCGCTTCCGTTGATTTTGGCGTAGAATATGTAAATGACTAGATACGCCGATTCACGAATGTACGCTTGTCCGTCGCAGTAAAGATACGCCGTTTCCGTAAGAGATACGCCGCGTAAAGATAAAGCTGCCCCCTAGGTGGCGTAGCCAATGTTAAGTATGGCCGTCGTTCCCGCATCGAAATTTGAAAATTTTACGTTGTTTGCGTAAGTCGTCCGTGAATGGGGCTGGACGTAATTTACGTTCACGTCGAAACCAATACGTCCTTGCGGCGTACTTTGGAGCAATGCACACTGGGATATGTACACGGACGGCGCATGCGCCCTTCGTAAAAATGTCAATCACGTCGGGTCACCAATCATTTACATAAAACACGCCCCCTCATCCTGATTTGAATTAGGCGCGCTTACGCCGGCCCCATTTACGCTACGCCGCCATAACTTAGGAGGCAAGTGCTTAGTGAATACAGCACTTGCCTCTCTGACTTACGGCGGCATAGCGTAAATACATACTGTACATACTATATAATCCCTTTTTATTTTTTTTAACAAAAACTGTGCCCTGTCATTGGGTCCCATTGTTGGCGTCATGGAGAGCAATTGTGCCCCATCATTTGTGGTATTGGGCCCCATTGTTGGTGTCCTTGAGAGGAACTGTACTCCATCGCCGATGTCACTGGTAGGAATAAAGCCCTTCATTGTTTTAAATGAATAAAATAGCACCACAAACAAACAAAGGGCCGCATTTGGCCCCCAGGCCACAGTTTGGAGACCAGGACGGGTACAGCACGGCACACAATTCTGTACACGAAGGGTCTCTAAAGATGTTAGGCAGTCAGGAAACTGTCCATAACATTTTGAGAGACCCTAAAATCAAAGGCTGGCAAGGTTATAAGGCAGGTTACAAAAACAGTTATTTTGAGTTAATGTTATATCATTGCTGCATGTTATTGTTTGCTTTGCAGAAATGCCAATCAGCTGCAGCACTGATCTGTGTATTCTTATTCTGACAGCAGCAAGGTGATGCTCTCAAAATACATACTTCGGTGCCCGCAGCGCTGCAGAAGATATCTACATCTGCAGTTAAAAATAAAAAAATGAATATCCAGCATCAGAAGTGTGGGGTTTATCGGCGGGCAGCAGCAGCTCCTATGCATATATTTTTCTCTTTTTACTGGCAGAGGTCTCTTTATCCACATCGATCTATGAGATTGGAGGACTCGGCTATGCTAAACAAACAAAAAATACATTATGTATGCATGCCCAATATTAGAAGAGTGGGCGGATGTGTGGCAGAAGCATCTAATGTTGGGCAATGGGCATACACTTTTTCTGGCAGAGATCTCTACATCCACATCAATCAATGTGAATGGAGAATTCTTTTAGATTTCATGTATGCCCAAGATTAGGAACATTGCAGAAACTCCTAATGCTGACGCTACACAACACATTTTTTTGAGTGGTCATGCTACATTGTAACCATGTAAAAATTTGTATTATTTTCTTCACACAAATAGAGCCTTCTTTGAGGTATTTAATCACTTCTGGTTCTTTTTTCCTAAAAACAAACGGAAATTTAGAAAACAAGTATGTTTTCCCCTTCACTGAAAGGCGCTGATGAGGCGGCACTTATGGGCACAGATGAGAAGGCACTAATATACCACACTTATGGGCACAGATAGGCGACACTAGTGGGCAACACTGACTGGCATCACTAATGGCCACTGATTTCTGGCACTTGTGGGCACCGATTGCTGTCCCACCACCGAGTGGTGGGACACATCAGAATCCTGACGCTATTTTGGAACCATTCACATTTATACAGCGATCAGTGGTATACAAATGCACTGATTGCTGTGTTAATGTGATTGGCAGAGAAGGGGTTAACCACTAGGGGGTTAAGAAGGGGTTAAGTGTGTCCTAGGGAGTGATTCCAACTGTTAAGCCACGTACACACGTTCAGTCCATCCGATCAAAACGGTTTGAGGGACCGTTGTCTTAGGTTAACCGATGAAGTTGACTGATGGTCCGTCACGCCTACACACCATAGGTTAAATAACCGATCGTGTCAGAACGCGGTGACGTAAAACACAACGACGTGCTGAAAAAAATGAAGTTCAATGCTTCCAGGCATGAGTCGACTTGATTCTGAGCATGCGCGGGTTTTTAACCGATGCTTTTGCATACCAACGATCGGTTTTGACCTGTCGGTTAGGCATCATCGGTTAAATTTTAAAGCAAGTTCCTATTTTTTTAACCGAAGGTTAACTAACCTATGGGGCCCACACACAATCGGTTTGGACCGATGAAAACGGTCCTTCAGACCGTTGTCCTCTGGCTATCCTATCGTGTGTACAAGGCCTCAGGGGCGTGGCTTGCCGTGACACGTCACTGATCACTGTTCCTGATGACGGGGAGAAGACAATCACTGTCCTGTCATTAGGCAGAACAGGGAGATGTTGCGTTTACACTGGCATCTCCTTATTCTGCAGCTCTGTGAACCGATCGCAAGACACTGTCAGACATATATTCCGTGGGTCCTGTGGGCACAGTCGGCGGGGGCCGCAAAATTCAAAGGTACAGGTACGTTACTTTGCGCCGCCATGCCATTCTGCCGACCTAAATCTACAGGAGCCGGTCGGCAAGTAGTTAAACAGGTTTCAGGTTCACCATCCAGTTGCCTTTTGAAGTGCCCCAAACCTTGCTTGAACATAACCCAGGGCAGTTTGGCTCAAACCTAATACTGCTGTTGTCGCCATAAAAATCATACAAATAAGTGACCAAAACAAAAATAGAGCCAAGTCACAAAATGCTGAGAAAACCCCCAAAATTTAAAAAAAGCAGAGAACTGTTGGGTCGGTTTATACAGCATATAATATAGTAATCAGGGATGGACTGGCCATTGGGACTACAGGGAGTTTCCCAGTGGGCCGGCTTCAGTGACAGCCGACCGCTGCCCCCCTCCGCTCCTCTGTCTCTCCCTTCCCGCAGCGCTCACCTGGGGGGAACAGAGAAGCAGGGGGAGGAGCAGGGGGGACGACAGAGGAGCATGGGGGAGGGGACAGACAGCTGACTCAACAGCTATGGCCTGGGAGTTTCTCACTTCTGCCTAATCTTGTCCCATAAGGGGGGGCACCGAACAGATTCCTTGCCCCGGGAGAAATATTGTCTAGCTTCCCCACTGGTACTGCCTATAAGAGTAGCAGTACCAGCCATTCTACTCTAAGTAGAACGGCTAGTGGCTAGTGAAGGGGGAGAGGGGGCTTGGGTGGCCGGGGGTGCGGGATTTGTCCGGCCACCATGGGAGAGACCTGCTAAAGTGGGCCAGTCTGGATGAAGTCCAGGGCCAAATTTTTGTCCCAGTCCAGCCCTGATAGTAATACATACAATACTGAACTGAAGTTTATAGCACACTACACCAACTCGTCTTTCCCCTTTAACAAATGCCAGCTGTCCTTCACTCACACTAAAGTAATAAACACAGACACAAGGGTGCTGTGAAGTCAGCCGTCTAGTGTAGAAGCTAAAAGTTTGGCAGATGTTTTGCACCCAACTAGATAAGTGGGGGGGGGGGGTTAAGGTGAAAAAAATTGATCTTTATATGAAACCCAACACTTGGGTATAATGAATCAAAACAAAATTTGTAATCGGAATCCTCCCGACCCTACATAACCAATACACCAAGGCCTGAGGTGTGCCTTGGCCTGCCGTACAGTATACCTGAAAGAGGGCATACCCTGAGTGCAAATAATGAAAACAAATCATGAAAAGGAGGGCCGGGAGGGTGGGAACCAAAAACCCAGCCGACGCTGGAGAAGAGGAGGAGGCGGGCTATAAAGCCCCGGACTCCTCCATGCGGCCAGCCTTCCTACTTGTAATCGGAGTCCTCCCGACCCTACCTTACCAATACACCAAGGCCTGAGGTGTGCCTTGGCCTGCCGTACAGTATACCTGAAAGAGGGCAAAAAGACACATGAGTAGATGTGAACCACAGGTTTTAATGAAGATGAAACACAACTCAATCAAGCAAAGAGGATATATGTGTTGAAACACGAGGACCTCCAACGCCCCATGTGCTTGATGATAAACGGAGGTACCCCCTGCTTAGACGTGGCTGACGCCGCCCCAATCCTAAATGAGTGGCCGGTGAAGACCTTGGGGTTGAAACCCAACCTCCCCACCAGAATCCTAACATGTGCCAGGAACTGCTTTGTAGTTAACGGGGCAGAAGGGAATGGTAACAAAGGGCTGCTAGGTGACGCCGTGGCCAGAAAATCAGACAGAGCCTCTAGCACAGCCAGTGGACAACAAGCCTGCGAAGTACCGTAAAACTTGACTACATGACCCCGACCAACCTGTCTAGTTTTATTGTTGTTGAGCTGCATGGCAAAGTGATCACTGCCCCGGCTGAGACTGCTCCTGGGCAGGAAAGGGGCCAGAGCACTGACGCGGGTAACCTCCCTGGGTCTGAGGAAACCAAAGAAACTAAGATGAATAGCAGCCTTGATGACCAGACTGAGACCCACCCCGAACGGGGATGCGGATAGCAAGACCGACACGTCCCAGATCATCTGACCGGTAATAGGCAGTCTTGACACCTGCGACAAACCCAGAGACTTCGTAATGCCCCTTAATAATGCCCTGAGAGGGTGAGCAGAAAAAATGGACGGACAGGAGGGTTCAAGCAGGGACCTGAAATGCTGCACCCCGGCTAGATAAGACTTGATAGTGCTGGCGGATAGCGACAAAACACTGTGACAGTAAGCAGCAAACGCCTTGATGGCTTTGATGTCCCACGGGCAACTGGATGGATGCATCCTAGAAAATCTGTGAAATTGCCTCCACCCCGTAATGTACGCCTTACGCGTGTTGCTGGCCAAAGAAGCGTTCGCCATATCGACCGCCTGCAACCAGAACCCAGTCAATCCATGGTGAGAAGGGAAAACTGTGGGATAGGCTTGCTCACTCGATCCGCCTCCGGGTGCTGCAAGAAAAATTGATTGAACTTAAACCGGGACAAAGCATCTGCAGCCCCATTGAAATCCCCACTGATGAATTCCCCCTGAAAGTGGAACCTGTACTGTAAGCTTAACCAGACTAACCCGCGCATGAAGGCCATGATGACCAGGGAAGTGGACTTGCCTTTATTGACAATGTAGGCGGTGGCCAGATTGTCCGTAAAAAATACAACTGACCTCCCCTCCCACTCAGGCCCCCAAGTGACTGCAGCCGCCACAATGGGGTAAACTTCAAATAAGGCTGACGTCTGCGCAAATTTGGGCAGACGAAAAACCTCCTGGGGCCAGGTACCCGCCAGCCATTCTGGCCCGCAAATAGCCGCAGAGGCTGCAGCGTCCGTGAACACCCTGGGGGACGAATTAGTGGGCTGAGGAATGAGTAAGGAAATACCATTCCAGTCCCGCAGGAACTGGTCCCACGTTACCAGATCAGCGCGAGCATCAGCCTGCAGGCTGACCCGGGCATCGCTGTCCTGACACAGTGGCAACAGAGCCAACAACCTAGACACGAACGCCCTACCCTGCGGGATGATTCGCATATCATGGTTAAGCATGCACAAGAGAGACTGTAATTCCTTCCTGCTGCAGACTGGAGAGCGAGCAAACGAATGCACCACCGAACAAATTCTCTCAAGTTTCACCTCGGGCAAGCTAGCCACCATGCGACCCGAATCCAAAGTGATACCCAGAAAATTGATGACCGAAGCCGGACCTTCCACTTTGTGAAGTGCCAACGGTACGTTCAATTCAGCAAACAACTGCCTGAGCCCCTGCAAATCTTTGGGTGCCCGGCCGGAGTGCTCCACCAGTAAGAAATCATCCAGATCCAGATCATCCAGTGCACTACCCCGAGACAGCCCTTGGAGTGCTCCAGGATCCAATGGAGTGCCTGTGCAAAGATGTCAAACAAGCAGGGACTGCTACTGGACCCAAAAGTCAGTTTGGTGGCAAAGTAGTACAGGCCGCGCCACCTGATGCCATACCACTGCCAGATAGGTAGTAATTTGAATGCATCAGCGACATCCGCTTTGGATAACCAAGCCCCCCTACCCAACTGTAAGATGAGCTGAATGGCTGAGTCCACCGACGAGTATTTCAATGAAAACTCCTCAGCAGGAATCAGCGCATTCAGACTGGGAATATGTGAACAATGAGGCGCGGACAAATCATAAATCAGACGGTATTTATTGGAGAATTTGCCACATACAACCCCAATCGGGCTGACCCTCCATATGCCAAAAGGTGCATCGCTGAACGGCCCGGTGACAAAACCCTTATCCACTTCTACCCCCAACAATTCATCAACTAGGGAAGCATGAAGTGCTGCTGACAAGAGGTTGTTGCTTTCCCAAGTGACCGTGGGGAGCGAGATCAGACCCGTGTGAAAGCCAGAGGAGAAACCCTCCAACAAGAACTGCCTGATACAAGAAGACGGATGACCCTCCAGATAGGCACCTAGCGCCTCCACATTGACCCGGCTCAGTCATGAGGAGGAAAAAGGTTTGACCCCACAGGAAGACTTAGGATGCGCCCTAAAACAATTCGAACACACATGGAGGAGCCTGCATAGATTGTAGCTGCACCCCGCGTTGTTGTAATTGTTGCAGACCTGCGACTTAGCTAGGAAATGGACAGGTCTACCTAACTTGTCCACCTACCCGGAAGCCGAGGAGGACGCACCGGACATGCCTTTGCCCACCCCTGAGGAACCCGGGACCTCTACCATAGGACACCACGCAGAGGTGTTTGCGCGGTGGACTGGCACGTGCTGCAAACCGGGGACTTCTGGTTAGCGAAGTGTCTGCAAAACAACTACATATCGATGTTGCTCCAGCACATGACCACCTGAAACTGAGCCCAAGTGGTCGCTGCTTTAGCCGAGAACGACCGGTGGTAATCGTAAAAGCTGCAGCCACCGTATTTGTGAGCCAAATCCACCACCTTATGCATATACAAGTCTAATTCCACCCTCCTATCTGGACTAACCGTACATAAGATATCCCGGAAAATGCCAAATGCCAACACAAACTCTGCCACATTGAGCTTCCGGTTCAGTCTGGGGTCTTGGTTTTAAGGACCACTGAGACCTCGCCACAAGCGTAGGATTTATTTTCCGTGACATCCTGGGATGCTATCAATAGGGAAGCTAAGTTGACATATTTCCCCTCCAGTATGTCCTTCCTAAGATTGGCGGGAATAAAATGCGCCGGTGACACAGACGGAAAGGCCGCCAACGGGGATGGTGCTGCCACGGGTAAGGGGATGGCCGAATTACCTACGGGGCGCAAGGAAGCGCGGGCCCTGGAACTGGAGGTGCCGGAGCCACCTGAGCGCTAGCCGCATGCGCTTCCACTGCATCCATCCTGTCCTGTATCTGAGACATGGATGAGGACAAGGTATTTAACAAGGCGTGGATCGGCGTGAGAGAGTTCTGCACGGACCCCTGACTCAGATCATCATCGGGGAGAGATCGTGGTGGGCTAGGGAACAGCAACTTAAACACTTCAGCTTTCCTGGCGGAGGCAGGAAATGCGATGCCCCTACGACGCAGCTCCGCCGTGAGCCTGGGTACCGTCCAACTCCTCAGCAACGGGATGCTGCCGTGCTCCGAACCCCCTGAGCGTGACGGCGGGATCGTAGAGGACCCCTCGCTCTCAGAAACATGTGACATACTGCACCTAAGTAAAAAAACAACACATATTGAAAATGCCATGCCGCCCCACGTGACCCTACACCGCCCCCCCCCCCCCACACCGCCTAACCTGAAGGTGCAGACATGTGTCAAAAGTGCGTGAATGAACCTGATGCACAACCACCGTGACTGAATGAAAAGCACCAACCCGAGTCACCTGTCGCGCCAAGACAGGTAATTAAATAACGAAACACTCAGGGCTGCGATACCCACAGAACGTGGTGGGTATGCAATATGAGAGTAAGACGTGAAGTGCAACGTATGATGAATGTCGGCCGAGAACCTGTATGACACGTACAATAAAAGAAAGACCCAATGCCCTTGACCCTGCTACCCGTGAAAGAAACATGAAAAACGCACCTGCCACTCTACGACAAAGAGCCGAATGACACAGATCACGCCCACCTATAACACTAATGAGGACAGAGAAACCGAACTTGAAACCCCCAGAACCAGCCAGCACGACCCCCCCGCCCCGAACCCCTGAGACAAGGCTCGTCCTCCCCCATGCCAACCCGTACGCACCTGTCGTTACAGGGAAAATGTGAGGCTTGTTACAACAACAACCGTACTGCAGCAACACCTGAAAATAAAATGACAGAAATAACATGCAGTAACCAACGTACCTCAGCGTAACCCCACCCACCACCCCAGGTAACATGCACGAATCTGCACGCACCTGATGTAGACAGGAAAGAGCAAGCACTCCTGCCAAATGACACAAGAAGGAAGCAACCTGCAATAAAAGGACAGCCAAATAAATGAAACCTGTAATGAATGAATGAATAAATGACTGACTTGTATAGCGCAACTCATGCGAACTGAATCGCCTCTGGGCGCTTTTTCCAGCCAGAGTCTGCTTGGCTGGTGTGGTCATTTTACCCCGTAGGATCGTGACACGCTTGGGACACACAGTCATACACACAGATAAACATATATATACTGGGCCAATTTTGACAAGATCCAATTTACCTACCAGCATGTCTTTGGAGTGTGGGAGGAAACTGGAGTAATGCACAGGGAGAACATGCAAACTCCAGGCAGATGGTGTCGTGGTTGGGATTCGAACCAGCGACCCTTTTGCTGCTAGGCGAAAGTGCTACGAAAAATACCCATACCTCCCCATGCAAAAGCTAAAACGACCGGTGTCATAGATAACAGCCCAGACCCCCCCCCCCAACTATGCCATGATAGCCCCTGTCGTTGCTGCACCGCCCCCCAGGCGTCTCCTGACCCATAACACCCGGAAGGTACCTCACCCCCACACAAACATACCCCGGGCATGCGCCGCCATGCCGACCAGTACAAACCCCCCCCACGTAGTGCTGTAGCACCTGCCATGTGCCTCCGAGCCCCCCCACAGACCGTGCGTCCCTACCTGAGCACCTCCACCACGAGGTGCCGAGATGCACCGGGAGCCAGTACCTACACGTCCGTGACCGGAAGTGACGTGCACGCGCCGCGCCAGAACCAAAAACCCAGCCGACGCTGGAGAAGAGGAGGAGGTGGGCTATAAAGCCCCGGACAGCCTTCCTACTAGTAGATAAGAGGGAGATTCCTATAGTAAGTGAAGTTCTTTCATCAGATAGAAGACATGAGAAGGTACTTGCCATAGCTCCGGAATGGACATAATTTCCTCTGTAGGGCATTTGCATCACTGTACTCCTTGTATGGTTTTCTGAAAGCATTTCTGTTTTCCACGGCACATGAAGATATTTTAGAATGTCCATGGCCAAGTATCTTGGAGGCATTGAAGGCCAAAAAGTCCCAGAATATTTGCCTGGCTTCAAGAGAACGTCCTTCACTTTTCCAGTGCCACAGTCAGATGCTTTTTTGGACTTGCCACCATGCAAAGTCTCTGTACATCGGGTCATGACCCTCTGCTCCTTTCAAAGGGAATGATCCAGTCAAAGATGTGCAAATCATGACACCAAAGGCCCATACTGTACTTCAATGCTGGGGATTAGAAGTAATTGTTCTCTTTGTGTCAGGTTACACAGTTCCGGAGCTGTGTAGGGTATGACCCAGGACATGGATGGTGCTTCTGTTCCCTGGAACCTTGACAGTCAGAAATCTGTTACTTTAATATTACATTCAATGTCCATCTTGATGTCACGGTGGACCATCCCTTTGCTGTGCCTGCATTCCAATCCCCTCGCTATCTGAAGAATGCAGCGCTTTACAGTCTCTTTATTTAAACCAACCTAATATAAAAAAATAAAGTCACTAGACACCAACATGAAAAAATTTATTCAAATAAGAAGTCCATTCCAGCCATTATACAGGGACATAAAATTAACTTAATACACTTGAAAGGATGCTTAAAGTAAACCTGTTGGTATACAAATATGAGAGTCACCATTGATGGTGCAAGATCCAGGACCCTTAACCTTGCTTCACAGATAATAAAGTTACATACCTTAAAAATCAAGCCTATTGTCAGGTCACCTGAGGTGACAGGTGCACTCGGATGGAGTCAGGAGTGCACCGCTAAGGTAGTGGACCCTAGAACTGACTGCTGTGGATGGGGGGGGTTCAGGAAGGTCCACTGGAGCACCAACACAGATCCTACTATGAGCTAGAGCATAGATTCTCCAGGGCGCGGAGTCTAAGTGCCAGCAGGTGTTCACCAGAGCCTCTAGTGGTGAGGATGGACTGCGCTGCAACTGGCTCCAGGTCGTGGGCCCCAGGGTCTTTCAGCTCACGTTAGATTACAGGAGAAAGAGGAAGGAAGCAGCAGCCTGGAGCAAGGATAGTCAGGAGATTAGCCAAAAGGTCAGGGCAACAAGCAGACAGGGATAGTCAAAAAACAGACCAAAGGTCGGGGTATGAAGCAGACGAGGACAGTGAAGAACAAGCCAAAGTCGGTAAACAAGATCAGACGAAGGCCACAGAGCAATGAGCACATGGAAGCCAAAACACACACTATTGATTTGCACAGCTGGCTTGCAGTGCACAGGTTAATATAGAGTTCTCTGATAGGACCTGGGGTGGAGCCAGTCCGGAAAATATCCCAGGGTGCATTGCTCCAAATGACGTCGCAAGGACGTCATTGGTTTCGACGTGAACGTAAATGGCGTCCAGCCCCATTCACGGACGACTTACGCAAACAACGTAAATTTTAAAATTTCGACGCGGGAACGACTGCCATACTTAACATTGGTTGCCCCTCATATACCAGGGGCAACTTTACGAGGCGCAAATCTAACGTAAACATCGTAACTTCACTGCGTTGACCGCGCGTACGTTCGGGAATTCGTGTATTTTGCTAATTTGCATACTCATGGAAAACGACGGAGGCAACACCTAGCGGCAAAAAAAAATTGCATTTAAGATCCGACAGCGCAAGAGCCTTATGCCTGTCGGATCTAATGGATATCTATGCGTAACTGATTCTAAGAATCAGTCGCATAGATACGACGGCCCAGATTAGGACTTACGACGGCGTACATTGCGTTGCGCCATCGTAAGCCCTTTGAGAATCTGGGCCATAGTCTCTGCTTGTATGAAAAGGCAACTTCATGGGTCCTGATAATGTTGGGATGGCCGCTGAGGCCCATAGTCTACCAGATGTTGTCCATTGGAACCTCCTCTTTGCTAAGAAAGCGTCAAAGTCACTAACTGACCTGTCAAACCGAGAGAAGAAGATAATTAGTAACCCAAATCAAATGCAGAATCTTGCTAAAAGCCCAATGAAGTGTGCCAACCAGCGATGTACCCATACATTGCTAGGCTTTAAGTGGTTATACTGGTTGTCACAGACTTTGGGCTATAGGAGAATGGCCTGGAGAACTCTTAGAATGTGTTCTTAAGTTATCCAGAAGGGCTGGTTACTAAGTGCTTGTGGCTTCTTATGCAAGTTCGTCCTATGGGGTAACGGGACTGTCTAAGGAGGTCATTGTTATGATAACAGGACTAGCTCTACTGTGTAAGGCAGTGGTCTCAAAGTACCGGCCCGCAGGCCATTTGCGGCCCGCAGACCAGTTATAAATGGCCCGCAGGCAGGGCAGAAGTGAGGGGAGCAAAAAAATAATTTTTTTTTTTTTTTTTGTGAGCTGGCGCTATTTGGTGGTGAGCCGTTGGTATTACAAGTTATTACCACCAGATGTGTGCTGGCGCCATCTGGTGGTGGACGTTGGTATTACAAGTTAAGCATTACAAGTTAAACAGAAATTCTAATGTCATTTTACACTATTTTCACTGCCATCTTCTTCCCTCTAATTAGAACCCCCCAACATTATATATATTTTTTATCCTAACACCTTAGAGAATAAAATGGCGATCATTGCAATACTTTCTGTTACGCCGTATTTGCGCAGCGGTCTTACAAGCGTACTTTTTTTGGAAAAAATTACACTTTTTTTAATTAAAAAATAAGACAACAGTAAAGTTATCCCCATTTTTTTAAATATTATGAAAGATAATGTTACGCCGAGTAAATTCATACCCAACATGTCACGCTTCAAAATTGCGCCCGCTTGTGGAATGCCGACAAACTTTTTTACCCTTTAAAATCTTCATAGGCGACGTTTAAAAAAAAAATCGACAGGTTGCATGTTTTAAGTTACAGAGGAGGTCTAGTGCTAGAATTATTGCTCTCGCTCTACCAATCGCGGCGATACCTCACATGTGTGGTTTGAACACCGTTTACATATGCGGGCGCTGCTCACGTATGTGTTCGCTTCTGCGCGCAAGCTCTTTGGGACAGGGTGCGTTTTCTGGCTCCTAACTTTTTTAGCTGGCTCCTAGATTCCAAGCAAATTTGTCAAACCCTGACTTACACCAGTGCTGGTGGTAATAATGTGTTCGCTGACACCAGTACTGTTGTTTTTGAAGTTTGAAAGTTTGCATGCGGCCCCCCATGGGATATGGAAACTTGTCTTGTGGCCCTCAGGTAATTTGAGTTTGAGACCCCTGGTGTAAGGTGACCTTTGTGTGAAATAACAAGAAGTAGCCCTTATCTGATGGTTTGCTGTATAAATTCAGTGTGTTTCTTAAAATAAAGCAGTTATTTTTCTGGTGTACTCCAAGACTGGTGTTGTCTGGTTCTTGGGGTTTCTATAGCCAGATCCATTGGTCTCGTGTTCCAGGACTTGGGAAGAAGCTTCTTGGCAAAAATACCCAACAGGGTGTCCAGAGTCTGGTCACATTTGGTTGGCAGCAGTGGGATGCTTTCTTGTGCCTGGAACATCCAAACCACCAAGGGGACTTTGTCAGAGGGATCTTTGCTACTCTAGCCTTAGGCCCCATACACACGGGAGGATTTATCCGCGAATACGGTCCAGCGGACCGTTTCCGTGGATAAATCCTCTCCAGGATTTCAGCGGATTTCCATGCGATGGAGTGTACTCACCATCGCATTGAAATCCGCGCCGAAATCCTCTGGCGATGACGTGTCGCGCCGTCGCCGCGATTATGACGCGGCGACGTGCGCGACGCTGTCATATAAGGAATTCCATGCATGCCTTCGGACGGATAGATCCGGTGAGTCTATACAGACCAGCAGATCCATCCGTTGGGATGGATTCCAGCGGATAGATTTGTTTAGCATGTCAGCAAATATTTGATCTGCTGGAATCCATCCCAGGGGATAAATATCCGCGGAAACAGATCCGCTGGAGTGTACACACCATAGGATCTACCCGCTGAAACCCATTCGCTGGGATTTTTCAGCGGATGGATTCTATCGTGTGTAGGAGAGGCACACTGAAGGCAACAAGTTAAAGGCAACTCTAATTGCCAAGATGGAGAGTTCTCCAGGTCATTCTCCTACAGCCCAAAGTCAGTAACACTGGTATGGCAGCATTTTCAATAATCAAAAGCATTCAAAAACACACGAATTGAATGCTTTTAAGGACAGAGGAGGGATTGGGGGTCTTATAGACCCCAGATCTCTCCATAAAGAGTACCTGTCACACGCCTATTGCTGTCACAAAAGGTTTAAACTCCTTGTGATAGAAATAAAAAGTGATAAAATTAAGAGACAGTGTAAAAATATTTTTTTTAACCACTTAAAACATTGCCTGTTTTTCAAATTTGGCGTTTACAAGATTAAAACCGTTTTTTTTTTGCTAGAAAATTACTTAAAACCCCCAAACATTATATATTATTTTTCTAACACTCTAGAGAATAAAATGGCGGTCATTGCAATACTTTTTGTCACACCGTATTTGCGCCTTGCTCCGTCTTACAAGCGTACTTTTTTTGGAAATTTTTTTTATTTTTTGAATAATAAAAAAAAATAAGACAATAGTAAAGTTAGCCCATTTTTTTATATATATTGTGAAAGATAATGTTACGCCGAGTAAAATGATACCCAACATGTCACGCTTCAAAATTGCGCCCGCTCATGGAATGGCAACAAACTTTTACCCTTAAAAATCTCTATAGGCGATGTTTAAAAAATTCTATAGGTTGTATCTTTTGAGCTACAGAGGAGGTCTATGGCTAGAATTATTGCTCTCACTCTAACGATCGCGGTGATACTTCACTTGTGTGGTTTGAACACAGTTTTCCTGACGCCAGACATGGCAGCATTACATATGATATAGCCCCGCCCCTATATCCACCCACAGGACACGTTTAACTCTTCTACAAAAGTCTGACTGAGAGCAACCTCCCCATTCTCCTTTTTGTCCTCAAAGATCAACCTACAGACCGTTACATTCAGGATAAGCCCTTACCTACCGACTATGTCGAAGTTCCGGCTGGGTTCAAGCCTCTCCCAGTGCGAGGTCCCACATCTTAGGCACGCTAAATGCACCAACAAGGTGGGGAACCCCTTCTGGTGGTCTTCTGGGGTCGAGGTGTTCTCTAATCAGAGACGACAGATTTAAGCAAGCTGGGACTGCATGATGCCTTCTCTCCTATGGAAACCCTTTTCCAGGTCTGTCAATTTCTATAAAACTTTTTTCTTGCTCTCATGTCTTTAAAGTCCCCATACACACTGCAACTTTTGTTGTCCGATTTCCTTTAGATTTGCCGGGACCATGTGGTGCCTGCCTGATTGCATACAGGTTGAGGCTTTAGGGTGTGGTTTTGATAGATCTGAGGGGAAAAAATCTGCAGAAGATTGTATGGTGTGTAGCCAGCTTAAAGGTGTCCTTGTGTGTGGATGGGCGTTGGCCCTCCTAATTGTATCAGAGTAGAGGTGAGAGAGGGCTGAGTCTCAGGTGATCTAATTGCAGGGAACAGATGGACAGGTAATGAATGTCTTTGCTATTCAGTCATCCAGAGAGGCAGCATCTCTTTCTGAGAAACAGTCAATGACAGGTAAGTTTTATCTATCCTAGTAATGGGGATATATGGGGAAGGAGAAAGGAGCAATGTATTACTAGGGGATGGGGGTTTTCCCAGATTTATTTTGTTTAAATTATTACTATTTGCCCAAAAAAAAAAGGAAATATATATATATATATATATATCTCTTTCCTTTTTTTTTCTCTGTCGTCATGCAGTCCCCCTTGCATCTTTCAGTAACTTCCATTAGCATGAGTTCACTGCCACATAATAAAGACCACCGCGCCATCAGGTAAAGGGCCAACTTTTGGTAAGTAAGAAGACGCGGGAGAAAAGAGTGCGTTGAGCCCTGACGAGCGTGCCTTCTTATCTATTGCAACCCCGGCCGCTCACACCCGCTCAAGGAGGTTCAGAGGCCCTCTGGATCATCAGGATTTTCAGGGCGGAAAGTGTCCCCTCCAGTCCTGGCAGACCCCAGTACTAAGAGCGCAAATGTACGCTTAGGAGAACGCACACAGCTTCTCCTATGAGGGCTCAGCGCCCGAAAGGCAAATGTTTGTCATCTGGAGGCGACCCTATGCCTGGAAAGCTACTTTGCAGCAACTGCTTCAGGCAGCTTGCCAGAGACCAGGAGTTTGAGAGTCAGCAGGTGTCAACCTTGCTCAGCAAAATAGTCCCCAACCCCCTGGCTGAATTTTCCAATCATCTGGGGCAACCAGGGACAGAAGAAGTGGACGGACAGTATGGGCACTACACCAGGTCTAAATTAAGCCATTTAACCCTCTTTAACTAGAGGGGTACCAGGCACTTCAGGGGTGACTCCAGCCCAGCAGATTAGGCAGGCTGGTTCCCCAGACCCAGTATTACAGCCAACCTTTCAGGCAGAGGGAGATGATATTACCTCCTCCTCAACAGAGGATCCTGAAGGTTGAGGCTTTGTTTTACGCTAATATCACCATTTGTTATGGCAGTAAAGCTGCACTGGAATGGGTGGATCCGGAACCTCCTCCAAAAAAGGAGAAAACCTGTTATTACATACTACACAATCTGATTTTAAAATTGTGACAATCACTGTACAATATGCATTAGGTGCCGTTATCCTTTCAGGGCACCCCAAATGGCATGCGATTCTGCTGTGATAGGTCACATAGGAGAACGTGCCTTTTAAAACATTGTGTAAAACTGGTCATCCTTAAATAGGAGCAGGGGCTTCCTTTTGCACACAGAGGGCAACCAAATGAATGGCCGCACCCATGCGAGTTGCAACATTGTGTACAAATCGCTCTTTAACCACTTCCATACCAGGTACTTACGCAGCTTCCCGCCCAAGCCAATTTTCAGCTTTCAGCACTGTCGCACTTTGAATGGCAATTGCGCGGTCGTGCTACACTGTACCCAAACAAAATTGGCGTCCTTTTTTCCCCACAAATACAGCTTTCTTTTGGTGGTATTTGATCACCTCTGCGATTTTTTTTTTTTTTTGCGCAACAACTAAAAAAAGGCTGAAAATTTGGAAAAAAAATTACGTTTTTATTTTTTTCTGTTAATTTTTTTGTAAATAAGTTTTCTCTTTCAATTACGGGCACTGATATGGCGGCACTAATGGGCACCGATGAGATGGCACTGATGGACATCGATGAGGTAGTACTGACGGGCACAGATGAGGTGGCACTGATTGGCGGCGCTGGTATGCGACACTGATGGGCACACATAGGCGGCACTGATGGGCACACATAGGCGGCACTGATGGGCACACATAGGCGGCACTGATGGGCACACATAGGTGGCACTGATGGGCACACATAGGCAGCACTGATGGGCACTCATGGGCGGCACTGGGCACTCATAGGCGGCACAGATGGGCACTCATGGGCGGCACTGATGGATACTTATGGGTGGCACAGATGGGCACTGCTAGGTGGGCACTGGGCATGGATGGGCACTGTGGGGTGGCACTGATGGACACTGGGGTGGCGCTGATGGACACTGGGGTGGCGCTGATGGACACTGGGGTGGCGCTGATGGACACTGGGGTGGCAGCACTGATTGTTGCCAGTCAGTGCCCATTTGTGGGCACTGACTGGCATCTTTTTTTTTTGCTTTTTTTTTTTTGCCCACCCTGGTGCTCCAGGGTGGGCATCCCTGGTGGTCCAGTGTGGCGATCCGAGGGGGGCTGCGCTGATAAACAATCAGCGCTAACCCCCCCTGTCAGGAGAGCCGCCGATCGGCTATCCTCTACTCGCGTCTGTCAGACGCGAGTGAGGAAGAGCCATCGGCGGCTCTTCCTGTTTACATCGTGATCAGCCGTGGTTGGCACGGCTGATCACGTGGTAAAGAGTCTCCGCCGGAGGCTCTTTACCGAGATCGGAGATGCAGGGTGTCAGACTGACACCCCGCATCACCGATCGCCGCGATAAGCGCCCCCACGGGCGCGCGCGGCATGAAATCCTGCAGGACGTTCTAGAACGTCCTGTCAGGATTTCATAACCACTTCCCGGACGTAAATCGGCCATAGGCCGGGCGGGAAGTGGTTAAAAATCGCATAAACACTGTGTCAATGTCAAATGCCTCTGAAAAGTGACCTAAGCACAGATTGCTTTTCAGTGCAATAGCAGATCCTGCTGCAAGTATGAACAAGCCTTTGGGTTCCATAGGAGGAATCTAAAGAAGCAGGTAAGCTACCTTTTCTCTTATGACATAAATAAGAAGCCTGTTTCAGGAGGAATGAGAAAAGAGAGAGAGAGAGAAAATCCTCCTCAACCAATAGGTTGCAGAAGTTGTATCCACTAACGGAGAAGGATGCGACTCCTTTATCTAACCCACCTGCGGTGGATGCGGCAGTCACCAGACTGGCCAAGAATGTGACACTTCCGATAGAAGACTCTTCCTCTTTTCACGATATCCTTGATTGACGCATTGCTTTAACATCCGTAGCAAGTGCTATGTGAGTGTGGGCGCAGAACTTGGGAGTATGCGATTAAAACCAGCTGCCAAAGAGAAGAGTCATCAAGGCTCTTGATGAGAGAAAACTCTCAGCGGACTTTACAGGTGAGGCAGCTATAGACATCATTCGATGGTCATACAGAGCCATGCTCGGCTCAGTCACAGGCAAAATAGCACTGCAACTAAAAATCCTCGACGGCTGGCCCATCCTCAAAGCAGAATTGCTGTAAACTGCCATTTGATGGGAAGGCGCTGTTTTACCAATAAAAAAAAATGGAAACTATCATCTCCAGGGTTATAGGAGGGAAATCAGATCTTCTGTCCCAAGATTGAAGAGCCAGAGGGGGCAACCATACAGAGGAGCGCCAAACAGGTACTAGGATTTCGGAGGCTTTCGCCCATCCAAGGGCTTCAGAAGGCGTTGGAAGGGTACAGAGTCAACCATCGTAAGATTGCAGGGAGCAAAGATCCTTGCGGCTTCCCAAGATACCCAGAAGCCCTTTTAACGCCAGGCCTGCCCAGAAGGCAGTTGGAGCCAAGTGGCTCAAAGTGACCCAGTTCTGGTAAGACCACTGCCGAAAAATGGTGGTTTCAGTCCACAGTGGCGCAAGGCCATGTAAGAAAAGAAATGGCTGCACATCCAGGCATTCCGTTTGCCTTTTATTGTTCAAAGTGATGACACTAACACAAGGTCACATAGATGCATTTCACACATTCATTTTGTGCTTAATCATTACCAATGGCAGGGCCGTTATTGGTTGCTCAAATGGCAGCCTCCAAAACTACCTCAAGAGGCTGAATCAATTTATACGGATAGACTCAAGATAGAGTCTCTCCATACCATAAATCCAGGTCATTCAACCAGGTTACTGGAGGATTTCAGTGGACCTGCAATATACCTATCAGCATGGCCCGATCTTCAGTCATACCAGCAGTTTCGAGTTGAGGGGCAAGCATTGCCAAAACCAGTTGGCGCCTATGCAGAATGTGCTCTACCAATGGGGCCCGATTCAATACTCAGACGGCCTCAGTTTCTTTGCCACCTCAAACTCCCTAAAGTCAGGGAGATGTTCCAACAGGCGTTGGCTGCTCCAGTGATGTCAGCATCCCAGTGCATGAGTCCTCTTGGGACAATGGCTTCTTGTATTCCGATGATCCTCTGGGTTCACTGGAAACTCAGCTTTCCAACAAGGCTTCCTGATGCAATGGAAGAGTTTGTATAGCCCAGCCAATCAGGATCTCCAGCCGGAGGCTCCAGAGTTCTGGTGACGTAAAAAAAAAACTGCTAAATGGCTTGGTCTATTAGGGTTGCAGCCATGGATCATTGTTGCCACAGATGCCAGCAGAGCAGGGTGGGGCACCACCTGCGAGCATCTCAGGATCCAGGGCAGGTGGGAACTTCCCACTCAGAGTCTAGTTTCCAATATTCTGGAACTCCTACCAGCATTGACATTGAACACTTTACTGCCACACATATAGGATCTGCCAGTCCTACTCCGTCTGGACCACACAGCAGCAGTCCTATATACAGCGACAAGGTGACATGCACAGCCAATCCCTCCTGAGAGAGGTGGAAGCAATCATGACTTTGGCCCAGCAATATCTCCCAGATTTGAGGGCCATATATCTGACAGCTTATCAGAATTTTGGAAGCGGATTGTCTATCCGGACAATTCAAGGATCCCAACGAATGGTCCCTTCACCCCAAAGTGTTCCAAAGGCTCATCCACGAGTGGGTGTTCCCACAACTGAATCTGTTTTGCCTCATCAGCTTACTACAAGGGGAACTGGTTCCTCTCACGCTACCCTCATCCATTAGTGGAGGGGACAGATGCCTTTACCAATTCTTGGGTTGGGCAACTGACCTATACCTTCCCTCCAATTTCTTTAATCCTGAAATTCCTGATAAGATTTGGCAGTCATCACAGGTTTTCCTTACTGGCCTCAGACCTTGGGTCTCTCTGGCAATGGGTATCAGCGTGTGCACACCGATCACTCTGCCGGTGACTCCTCATATCTGAGGGAGATGCACTACATCGGCAACCATCACGACTAACTTTAGCAGCCTGGAAATTGTAAGGCAGAGGTTACAAGAGTGAGGATGTTTTCCAGAGGGTTTTAGAACTTTACAGAGTTCTATGAAGGGGTCAATCCATGCCATCTACTCCAGAATATGGATTAGGTTCACAAGCTTTGCAGCTGGACATCAGATTGACCCTAGTGACCCACATTTATCTCAAAACCTGTCTTTTCTCTGAATTGGATTTGGGGCTCAGTTTGCTTAAGGTGCAAATTTCAGCCATCTTGGATTTTACCCAAAAGAAATGAGCAGCAAACCTGCTGGTGGATCACTTCTCGGAACAGTTTTCTAGCAAACCCTCATCGTATTCTCACAGAAGACTGTTCTTTATGGGAGATCTCCTTAAAATCGGCTTTTCTATTAGCCATAATTTCAGGGGAAAGTGTGTCGACTCCAAAATGTTCTTCCCAGACAGGGTTGTGCTGAGACCATTGGATAATTTTTCCAAAGAGTGGCATCCATATTTCATCTTTCCAGTCAATGGGTGCTTCCAGCCTTCCCAGCGGAATCAGATGCTGATCTGCACAAGTTGGACATTCCAAAAGTCCTCAAAGCATATCTCGGGCTACTTCTACATTCAGAATCATGAAGATTTAAAGAATAAGGGGCTTCGGCCAGAACCATCTCGGCCTGGATAGTGAAAATATTCACGGGGCTTGTAGAGCCGGGAATACTCCAGAAGTGGTTAGAGCTCATCACTCAACCATGGTGATGTCATCTTCTTGGACGGCACAGGCAGGGTTGTCTCTGGAGGCAGTCTGCAAAGAGTCTAGCTGGTCATCACATTATATGTTCTTAAAACACTACAGGGTGGATCTAGCAGCTCTTACTACAGTAGAGTTTGGGAGGAAGTCTATCCAAGCTTCTATGTCTTTTCGTTGAATAAAGATTATGTTTACAGCATTATACCCTCCCTCTAAAAAGCTCATCATTTATCATATGTAATGCTGCCATGTCTGGCGTCAGGAAAATGGAAAATTGTATCAAATACTTACCGTAATTTTCCTTTCCTGACGCCAAGGCATGGCAGCATACGAACCCTCCCTCTGATCTTTGTACTTTATACGGAGAATGGGGAGGTTGCTCTCAGTCAGACTTTTATAAGAGAGTTAAACGTGTCCTGTGGGTGGATATAGGGGCGGGGCTATATCGTATGTACTGCTGCCATGTCTTGGCGTCAGGAAAGGAAAATTACGGAAAGTATTTGATACAATTTTCCATTTTTTGCTCGTTAAGCTACAATAAGCTACATTAACCACTTAACCCCCGGACCATATTGCTGCCCAAAGACCAGAAGACTTTTTGCGATTCGGGACTGCGCCGCTTTAACTGACAATTGCGCGGTCGTGCGACGTGGCTCCCAAACAAAATTGGCGTCCTTTTTTTCCCACAAATAGAGCTTTCTTTTGGTGGTATTTGATCACCTCTGCGGTTTTTATTTTTTGCGCTATAAACAAAAATAGAGCGACAATTTTGAAAAAAATGAATATTTTTTACTTTTTGCTGTAATAAATATCCCCCAAAAATATATAAAAAAACTTTTTTTTTCCTCAGTTTAGGCCGATACGTATTCGTCTACATATTTTTCGTAAAAAAAAATCGCAATAAGCGTTTGATTGGTTTGCGCAAAAGTTATAGCGTTTACAAAATAGGGGGTATTTTTATGGCATTTTTATTAATATATTTTTTTAATAGTAATGGCGGCGATCAGCGATTTTTTTTTTTCGGTACTGCGACATTATGGCGGACACTTCGGACACTTTTGACACATTTTTGGGACCATTGGCATTTTTATAGCGATCCGTGCTATAAAAATGCATTGGATTACTATAAAAATGCCACTGGCAGTGAAGGGGTTAACACTAGGGGGCGGGGAAGGGGTTAAGTATGTCCCTTGTGTGTTCTTACTGTGGGGGGGGGGTGGCCGTACTAGGGGAAACACTGATCATCTGTTCATACATTGTATGAACAGAAAATCAGCATTTCCCCCGCTGACAGGACCGAGAGCTGTGTGTTTACACACACAGCTCCCGGTCCCCGCTCTGTAACGAGCGATCGCGTGTGCCCGGCGGCGATCGTGCCCGCCGGGCACACGCACGGGAGTCGGGGGCGAGCGGGGGCGCGCGCGCGCGCCTCCGGCGGCGCGCACGCGCCCCCTAGTGGCGGCTCAAAGAGCCGCCGTATAGCTAAGGGCTCTCGCCCAGGAGAGCCGACCTGCCGCCGTATAATGACGGTGCGCGGTCGGCTAGTGGTTAAGCCAATTTCACATTAAATGTAAAATTGGCTTAGGTGTCCGTTTAATAAACTGTGAAGTTTTTTCTCCGTTCAGTTCACAGCAGTTCACGGCAGTTCTCATGAGGAGAATTATCTTCTCTGCAGCCGGTTTAATAAACTGAGAACTTCAGTTCTCAGATGGTGAACAGAGGTGAAGTTTTTTTCTCTGAAAACAGCCGAGATCTGTGTAAAAGTGGGTGGACTGCCTGTAATCTCGTGAGATATTGTGAGATTATGGTGCAGCCGAATTCAAACAGTGAAACTAACGTTTAAAAGAACATGTAATTAATGTTTTCAGACATGTGATAACATATATATGTATATGTATGTATATATATATATATATATATATATATATATATATATATATATATATATATATATATAGGGCTTTTTTTTAAGGGGGAACTTGGGGGAACTCAGTTCCACCACCTCTGGCTCAGACCCTTTGGTGCCTGCTCACCACAATCACTTGTAAACACATAAGTCTGGTTTCTGTGTTTACAAGTGGCAGCTCTGCACTCTGTGTGTAACCCTCCTGAACTCTCCACTCTGTATGTAATGCAATTCTGGTATTTAATGCCCCTTTAAGACCCTTCTACTGTTTGTGAAATCTGAACGGGTCGTGGTTGAGTTCCTGCACCTATTTTCTGAGAAAAAAAGATATATATATATATATATATATATATATATATATATATATATATATATAAAATTACATATATATAAAATTACTTATATATATATATATATATATATATATATATATATATATAAAAAATTACATATATATAAAATTACTTATATATATATATATATATATATATATATATATATATATAAAATTACATATATATAAAATTACATATATATAAAATTACTTATATATATATATATATATATATATATATATATATATATATAAAATTACATATATATAAAATTACATATATATAAAATTACATATATATATATATATATATATATATATATATATATATATATATATATATATATATATATATATATAAAATTACATATATATAAAATTACATATATATAAATACTATATGTATGTGTGTGTGTGTATATATGTGTGTATGTGTATATATATATATATATACACACATATATATATACCGTATTTATCAGCCTATTGTGCGCACCCGCGTATAGCGCGCACCCCTACTCTGGACGTGAAATTCCTGAATTTTATTTATTTTTTATTACTTACAGTTTTGGTGTCTTGCCTGGCGTCCATCGGCGGCCTTGTCCAGTCTGGCGTCCGTCTGCGACCTTCGTGGTGTCCTCCCCGCTGCTCCTGCGCTGTCTCTGAGCCGATCCCTGCTTCCCGCGCTGTGTTTGAACGCCGCCGCCGCCGACATATACCTAGCGCAGTACACTCGGGCACGCTCGGCTCCTCTCGCATAACCTAGAAGGGAGCCGAGCCTGGCCGACTGTACCCGAGTATACTGCGCTCGGTATATGTCTGCGGCAGCGTTCAAACACAGTGCGGGAAGCAGGGATCGGCGGAAAAGTTCAAACACAGTGCGGGAAGCAAGTATCGGCGTATATCGCGCACCCACAATTTTGCCCTGATTTTAAGGGAAAAAAAGTGCGCGTATACGCCGATAAATAGTGTATGTGTATGTGTATGTGTATGTGTATGTGTGTGTATATATATATATATATATATATATATATATATATATATATATATACACACACACACACGTGTTGTATAGATACTGTATGTGTATATATATATATACACACACGTATATTGTTGTTAATATTAATTTTTAACCCACTGGTGTTGAAATTAGGAAGAAATAAGCCTTCTTCCTTTTATCACACCAGCTTCTCTCCCAGATTCTCCACCTCTGAGCTGGTGAATCTGGAAGGGAGATATTTCAGGTGAAGAGCTGTGAAATCTTCAGATCACGGTTTATTAAACTGGCCGTTTGTGACAAAACATCCATGTGCTGTGATGTGAAGTGAAGAATGTGTTCTCTGCTCCTTATCACAGTTTATTAAACCGGCAATGCTCTGTGATAAGCAGTGATCAGCCGTGATCATCATGATCTCCGCTTATCATGGTTTATTAAACGTACACCCCAATGTGAATAACTTTTGGTGTGATTAACCAAATGAGCTGAAATTTTCAGAATATGTTGGCATGGATAGATCCTTCTATGGTGTGAAGTTTTGGGGAAATTGGTTAACATTTAAGGTCTTTTATGTACGTTAAGCTCTCAAAAAAAACAAGCTTAATGTCCCTAGTTTGCCTTGCGGAACACCAAATCGCACTAAACGCATAGGATAGGTTTGGAATGTTGAGATCTTAAGCTGTGAAAAGTTTCAGGGCAATTGATTGAGGTTTAGGCACTCTTTTGCTCGTTAAGCTACATTAAGCCAATTTCACATTAAATGTTTTAGCATTGTAAAATATAGCTTAATGTGAATAACTTTTGGTGTGATTAACCAAAAAAGCTAAAATTTTCAGAATATGTTGGCATGGATAGAGTCTTCTATTGTGTGAAGTTTGGGGGAAATTGGTTAACATTTAAGGTATTTTATGTACGTTAAGCCACATTAAGCTCCCCAAAAAACAAGCTTAATGTCCCTAGTGTGCTTTCTGGGACACCAAATCACTTGAAACTTATTGGATAGATTTGGGAAGTTGAGAACTTAGGTTGTGCAATGTTTTAAGAAAATTAATTGAGGTTAAGGCACATTATGGTACGTTAAGCTCTTTACATTAAATGTTTTAGCATTGTAAAATATAGCTTAATGTGAATAACTTTTGGTGTGATTAACCAATTGAGCTGAAATTTTCAGAATATGTTGGCATGGATAGAGTCTTTTATTGTGTGAAGTTTGGGGGAAATTGGTTAACATTTAAGGTATTTTATGTACGTTAAGCCACATTAAGCTCCCCAAAAAACAAGCTTAATGTCCCTAGTTTGCCTTGTGGAACACCAAATCGCACATATAGGATATGGTTGGAAGGTTGAGGTCTTGGGCTGTGCAAAGTTTCAGGGCAATTGATAGAGGTTTAGGCACTTTTTTGCTCGTTAAGCTACATTAAGCCATTTTCACATTAAATGTTTTAGTATGTCCCTGAACCTGGGCTAAAGGTGAAAACATGTGGATAATACAAGTAGGAAATGACTAACCTTATAAAACAAAGACGTAGAACGTCTCTCAACTAGTCTTCACTAATGGCATCCATGTGGCCTTCCTTACCGTTCTGTGGGGGGCCACCGCCACCACCACCACCAATGAGCCTTTCACTCCACATAAAGGAGAGTCACTGAGTAAAAATTGGAGGTCTGGTATAAATGTGAGGAGAGGATTGAATTTCCTAATTGATGGGAGATTCTGATTGGCCAACACACAGGAGCTGATCATTTATTCCGAGTCATTGGAATGAGCTGTAGAAGGGTGGAGCCGGTAGGGCCAGATGAATGGGGGTTGGAAACGTGAGTCTGGAAGGAAAGTTGGCCACACATTTAGTAGCAGAAAGATTTTTGGTAATGTGCACATCCACGTTTCTGGAAGTTTATAGAAGATGGTAAAAGTGAACGCAGTCGCTGCAGATCGATATGGAGTATTCTAATGTCCTTTTGGTATACCTGCAGGTATGAGCCCCCTCTTCTGCCTCCCCCACCCCCTTCACCTTTTTTTGTCTTTATTCATTGTATTTGCACACAATGGCCCGGATTCACAAAGCACTTATGCCGACGTATCTTGAGATACGCCGCGTAAGTGTAAATATGCGCCGCCGTATCTATGCCCTGGACTGAAAACCAAGATACGCCTGAAAACAGGCTTCATCCGACCGACGTAACTTTCCTACGCCGGCGTATCGTGGGCGCATAGTTACGCTGGCCGCAAGTGGCGCTCCCATTGATTTCCTATTCAAATATGGAAATGAGGGAGATACGTCGATTCACGACTGTACATGCGCCCGGCGCATAATATACGCGGTTTGCGTAAGTCGTATGTCCGGCGTAAAGTTATTCCCCATATAGGAGGCGCAACTCATGTTAACGTATGTACCAGGGAACACAGCCATCGTATTTTACGTTGTTTACGTAGTAGTACGTGAATAGGGCTGGGCGTAGTTTACGTTCACGTCGTAGGCAGTGATCCGTCGTATCTTAGGGAGTAGTTCCAACGTGATTCTGAGCATGCGCACTGGGAATACGTCCACGGGACGGCGCATGCGCCGTTAGTTTTAAGTACTTGTATGGCACTCGGCCCATCATTTTTATGGGGTCACGCCTCATTAGCATGGCTCACGCCCACTTCCACCTACGACGGCTTACGCCGAGGGAACCCAGCGCGTTTTGGGAGGCAAGTGCTTGGTGAATTCGGTGAGTGCCTCTCTGCGCTGCTTCGGCGTAGCGTATATTGGATACGCTACACTGGCATAAATATGCGCCGATCTATGTGAATCCGGGCCTTTCATCTCAGTAACTAGTGTCTGTTGTAGGTGAGCTACACTGCAAATCGGCTATTGGAATCGGAAGCCATTGTCCTTATCTAATGATTGTATTGTCTGTCTCTAGGTCATGGGTCTTCAAACTATGGCCCTCCAGTTGTTCAGGAACTACAATTCCCATCATGCCTAGTCATGTCTGTGAATGTCAGAGTTTTGCAATGCCTCATGGGATGTGTAGTTCCGCAACAGCTGGAGGGCTGTAGTTTGAAAATCCCTGGTCTAGGTTATAACTTCTATTATTATAGCTAGATTCAGGATGGCAAGCGCATAGTTGCGGCGGCGTAGCGTATGGCATTTACACTACGCCGACGTAAGTTAGTGAGGCAAGTACATGATTCACAAAGTACTTGCCTGCTAAGTTACGGCGGCGTAGCGTAAATCGGGCGGGCGGGCATAAGGGCGGCTAATTCAAATTCGGTTGAGGGGGCATGTTTTATGTTAATGGAGCTTGACCTGACGTGATTGACGTATTTTACGAACGGCGCATGCGCCGTCCGCCTACATTTCCCAGTGTGCATTGCGGCAAAGTACGCTGCACGGTCCTATTGATTTCGATGTGGACATAAATTACGTAAATCCCTATTCACGGACGACTTACGCAAACGACGTAAAATTTTCAAATTTAGACGCGGGAACGGCGGCCATACTTAACATTACTATTCCAGCTATTTGATGGAATATCTTTGGGCCTGATAATGCGTTAGATTAACTGTGTATCTGTACTGCGTCAGCCGGGCGTACGTTCGTGAATAGGCGTATCTAGTGATTTACATATTCTACGCCGACCGCAATAGAAGCGCCACCTAGCGGTCAGCCTAAAAATTACACTTTAGGATACGAGGGTGTAAGACACTTACGCCGCTCGTATCTGAGCCTAATTTAAGCGTATCTGGTTTCCAGAATATGCTTAAATTAGCGCCGGCGCCCATTCAGACTTAGGCTGGCGTATCTACTGATACCCCAGCCTAAGTCTCTCTGAATCTAGCTATTGGTGTTTACTGAATCCCGTCACCATCTGTTCCCAGTCCCTCCTCTGTCTATTGTCTCTTAGGTGTAGACCCCAACCATTTTATTGTAGTGCGCTGTATCCGTCATTCGGCTATAGCACGGATCTGAAGCGGTTATACGTCCCACCAACTCAATGCACTGGGAGAGGATTCCTTAACCACTTAAGACCCGGACCATTATGCAGGTACCTTTACCTTGCCCCTTTTTGCGATTCGGCACTGCGTCGCTTTAACTGACAATTGCGCGGTCGTACGACGTGGCTCCCAAACAAAATTGGCGTCCTTTTTTTCCCCACAAATGGAGATTTCTTTTGGTGGTATTTGATCACTTCTGTGGTTTTTATTTTTTTGCGCTATAAACAAAAATAGAGCGACAATTTTGAAAAAAAATCTTTATTTTTTACTTTTTGCTATAATAAATATCCCCCAAATAAGATATAATTTTTTTTTTCCTCAGTTTAGGCCGATACGTATTCTTCTACCTATTTTTGGTAAAAAAATCGCAATAAGCGTTTATCAATTGGTTTGCGCAAAATTGGTTTGCGTTTACAAAATAGGGGATAGTTTTATGGCATTTTTATTCATATTTTATTTTTTAGTACTAATGGCGGCGATTAGCGTTTTTTTTTTTTTTCGTGACTTGTATATTATGGCGGACACTTTTGACACATTTTTGGGACCATTGTCATTTTCACAGCAAAAAGTGCTATAAAAATGCATTGTTTACTGTGAAAATGACAATTGCAGTTTGGGAGTTAACCACTAGGGGGCGCTGTAGGGGTTAATTGTGACCTCATATGTGTTTCTAACAGTATGGGGGCGTGGCTGCACGTGTGATGTCATTGATTGTGTTTCCCTATATTAGGAAACAGACGATCAATGACGGCGCCACAGTGAAGAACGGGGAAGGTGTGTTTACATACAGCTCTCCTCGTTCTTCAGCTCCGGGGACCGATCGCGGGACTCCAGCGGCGATCGGATCCGTGGTCACGGAGCTTCGGACCGTGACCCACGGCTGGGCACTTAAAGAGGACGTACAGGTAAGTGCTTATGCCCATCCGTGCCATTCTGCCGACGTATATCTGCAGGAGGAGGTCCTTAAGTGGTTAAACACACCTCTCCCCGTTCTTCAGCTCCTGTGACCGATCGCAGGACTCCAGCGATTGGGTCTGTGGTCACGGAGCTTCGGACCGGGTCGCGGGCACGCGCCCACGACCCACGGCTGGGCACTTAAAGGGGACGTACAGGTACGTGCCTGTGCCTAGCCGTGCCATTCTGCCGACGTAAATGTGCAGGAGGCGGTCCTTAAAGTGCTTAAAGTGGATGTAAAGCCACTCTCATCCTTTCTAAACTCCTGCCATAGTGCTGATCTATAAGGATAGAGATGCCTCCTGCATGTATCCTCACCTGTCAAATGTCTCCCCTCTGTCTGTTATGACAGTGGTCATCAACTCCTGTCCTCAGGGCCCACTAACAGGCCAGGTTTGCAAGATAACTGAAATACATCACAGCTGATATCATTTTCTCCTCAGTAATTGCAGTATTCTCAATGCAGTATGCAGTCGACAGAATCAGAATGGCACGGGAAGGCAGATTGGCGTACAGGTACGTCCCTTTGACTCTGCTGCCCAGCGTGCGTGCCTTGCGAAAATGGGAGTCCCGCGATTGTGGTTGGCAAGAACAGAACGGGGGATGACTTTGTAAACAAGGCATTCCCCTATTCTGCCTAGTGACACTGATGACCGTTCTCCGTGATTCGGGAACGGTCATCAGTGATGTGTCACGTGTAGCCACGCCCCATAACGGTATTAATCACTTCCTAGGGAACACTTACTCCTGCAGCACCACCTAGCGTCTAACCCCTTCACTGCCAGTGTCATTTTCACAGTAATCCGTGCATTTTTATAGCGCTGATCGCTGTAAAAATGACAATGGTCCCAAAAATGGGTCAAAAGTGTCCGCCATAATGTTGCAGTCTCTTAGCGATGACTAAGCATTGAGACTCAATGCGAAACGCGTCAGTGTTTTTTCCCACTGTATGCTGGTTCCTGTAGTGCATTTTTCTTTTACCCAATAAAGGGCACGTCTTTTTAAGACTTTGGAGTGCGGCTGTCCATATATTTCTCTCTGCATACTCGATAAAAATCACTGATCGCCGCCATAACTAATAAAAATAAAATCCACTAATAAAAATGCCTTTAAAACGGTCCTCTATTTCGTAAACGCTATAACGGTTTGCACAAACCAATCAAACGCTTATTGTGATTTTTTTATTTATTTTTTTAAATGTAGAAGAATACATATCGGCCTAAACTGTGGGAAAAAAAATATTTTTTTGTGGGGATATTTATTATAGCAAAAAGTAAAAAATATTGAATTTTTTTTTTTTCAAAACGCTCTTTTTTTTTTTTTTTTTTTATAGCGCAAAAAATAAACGGCAGAGGTGATCAAATACCACCAAAAGAAAGCTCTATCTGTGGGCAAAAAGGACTTCAATCTTGTTTGGGAGCCACGTCGCACGACCGCGCAATTGTCAGTTAAAGCGACGCAGTGCCGAATCGCAAAAAGTGGCCTTGTCTTTGACCACCAAAATGGTCCGGGGGTGAAGCGGTTAAACCTCAGAAAATGCTTACATTTTAAATATTCAATTTTTGATACAAACTTACATTTGGCTTTACTATTGATAGGTTTCCAGCTGGTGCCACCTCCTGAACCAGTGGTTATTTGCCCTCTTCATCCCTAACAGCATGCACAGCCAGGCACATGGCATTTTCTAGACCAAGAGTTAACATTAAGAGTTAAACATTAACCACTTAAGCCCCGGACCATTACGCTGGCCAAAGACCAGGCCAGTTTTTGCGATTCGGTACTGCGTCTTTAACCGACAATTGCGCGGTCGTGCGACGTGGCTCCCAAACAAAATTGGCGTCCTTTTTTCCCCACAAATAGAGATTTCTTTTGGTGATATTTGATCACCTCTGTGGTTTTTATTTTTTTGCGCTATAAACAAAAATAGAGCGACAATTTTGAAAAAAATTCAATATTTTTTTCTTTTTGCTGTAATAAATATCCCCCAAAAATATATTTTTTTCCTCAGTTTAGGCCGATACGTATTCTTCTACATATTTTTGCTAAAAAAAAAATCGCAATAAGCGTTTATTAACCGCTTAAGGACCGCCTTCTGCACATATACGTCGGCAGATTGGCACGGCTGGGTACAGGTACGTCCTCTTTAAGTGCCCAGCCGCGGGCGTGCGCCCGCGACCCGGTCCGAAGCTCCGTGACCCGCGGACCCGATCGCCACTGGAGTCCAGTGATCAGTCCCCGGAGCTGAAGAACGGGGAGAGCCGTGTGTAAACACAGCTTCCCCATTCTTCACTGTGGCGCCGTCATCGATCGTGTGTTCCCTTATATAGGGAATCACAATCGATGACGTCACACCTACAGCCACACCCCCCTACAGTTAGAAAACACACATGAGGTCACACTTAACCCTTTCAGCGCCCCCTTGTGGTTAACTCCCAAACTGCAATTGTCATTTTCACAATAAACAATGCATTTTAAATGCATTTTTTGCTGTAAAAATGACAATGGTCCCAAAAATGTGTCAAAATTGTCCGAAGTGTCCGCCATAATGTCGCAGTCACGAAAAAAATCGCTGATCGCCGCTATTAGTAGTAAAAACAAGATTTTTTTTATAAAAATGCAATAAAACTATCCCCTATTTTGTAAATGCTATAAATTTTGCGCAAACCAACCGATAAACGCTTATTTCAATTTTTTTTACCAAAAATATGTACAAGAATACGTATCGGCCTAAACTGAGGAAAAAAATGTTTTTTTATATATTTTTTGGGGATATTTATTATAGCAAAAAGTAAAAAATATTGAATTTTTTTTTCCAAATCGCCGCTCTATTTTTGTTTATAGCGCAAAAAATAAAAAACGCAGAGGTGATCAAATACCACCAAAAGAAAGCTCTATTTGTGGGGGGGAAAAAGGACGTTAATCTTGCTTGGGAGCCACGTCGCACGACCGCGCAATTGTCAGTTAAAGCGACGCAGTGCCGAATCGCAAAAACTGGCCGGGTCCTTTAGCTGCCTAAAGGTCCGGGTCTTAAGTGGTTAATTTGCGCAAAAGTTATAAAGTTTACAAAATAGGCGATAGTTTTATGGCATTTTTATTAATCTTTCTTTTTTTTACTAGTAATGGCAGCGATCAGCGTTTTTTTTTTTTTTTTTTTCTACTATGTGACTCGATCTGTTGTGCAGCAAAGTTAATATGGAGTAAAAAAGGGTTAAGATGGATCTCACTATTAATAGAAGCTCCCGTTTTGCATGCCAACAGGTTTCCTTTATGTACCGTATATACTCGCGTATAGGCCGATTTTTTTTTTTTTTTTTTTTTTTTTTTTTTTTTTTTTCAGCTAATTTTTTTTTTTTGTGCTGAAAATGCCCCCTCAGCTTATATACTCGAGTCACCTTTTTGCGCCTGATCTCCTGGACTTTGGGGACCTGGTACCAGCTGGGGGACCTACAGCCGGGGAGCACCAATTTTTTTCAAAGCCGGGCACCCCTTTCATAGACTCCCATGTTAAATGGTAATTTTGCCGGTGATTTTAGGGCCCCGGTACTGTTTGGTCATAGGTCCTCTGGATCCGGGAACTTGGCACACATGTAGCCCAATTTCTCCTCTATAAGTGTGCAAAGTTTGTTATCTGGGGAGCTACGGCTAGGGAGCACCGATTTTTTTTTTTTTTTTTTTTTTTTTTTTTTTTTTTTTTTTTTTTCCAAAGCTGGGCACCCTTTCCATAGATTCCCATGTTAAACGTCAGTCTAGGCATGGACACAGTGAGGCATGCACATGGACACAGTGAGGCATGTACATCTACACCCTAGGCTTATACTCAAGTCAATACGTTTCCCAGTTTTTTTGTGGTAAAATTAGGTGCCTCGGCTTATATTCGGGTCGGCTTATACTCGAGTATATACGGTATTGTCACGTACCTGGTAGTGGAGCCCAACGTGCAGGGAGCGGCCTCTGACTCAGGAGCCCCTGGTAGAGTAGACAGGGGGTCAAGAGTTCAGAGGGGCACACGCGCCTGGTAGTAAGCTGAGTAGCGGGCCGGATGCGGCAGCAGGAAGGTGCACCAAGGTCCTGGCAGGATGCCAGCGGCAAGCTTAAGCAGAGGCGCGGCACTTGTGGGACAGGAATTAAGCAGGTGAAGCAGACCGGGTCAAACACAGGCGGGCAGATCAGAAGCCAGAGCAAAGTCCAAAGGGGTAGTCAAAGTCCAGGCTGGGTCGGTATAACAGGCGGGCAGAGAACAGAGCCAGGGGCTGAGCAGGTGCGGTGGTCAGACGTAGCCGGGGTCAGGGACAGGTTGCAGGCAGGAGAGGTCAGAGGAAGCCGGGTCAGGTAATCAGGATACAAACAGGTACACAGGTGCAGGATTCTCCAGGGATACGCTGTAGACTGGACAGCAAGATAGTGAGGGACCAGGCTGCTTTAAATAGCGTGTCTTGGTGCCAAACACCGTCACCGCGCGCTCGCACCACCGCGCATGCGTCGGGACTGGATTCTCCTGCCATTGTTACTGATGGCCATACTGCTGGAATGTCTTTCATGACAGGTATACTCCTTGTGTATGTAGCTAATGTATGTTCTGTTTCCCTGTACAAGAGATAAGATGAGTTTCATATGTTGGGTAACGTTTTGCGATAGTCTAATGAGTTATTGTGGTGTGTGTGTTTTTTGTTTTTTGTTTTTTTTCTACAGGTTGGTTTGAATGAAGAGTTGTGTTTCACAGATCGCGGTAATTTGGACTTTACGCACAGCAGAGGCAAGGTCCATCAGGACATCAAGTTAAATAATATTCTTTGATGGACGTTGAATGTAATGACGTGAAAGTGGCAGATTTTGGACTAACGATGCTCCAGGGAACTCAAGCGCCCTTTATGCCCTGGTTTATACCGTACTCCTCTCCGGAACTATGCAGCCTATAGCAAGGGGAAAAGTTGCTGCTGCACCCGAGCATTGATGTCTGGGTCTTTGGTGTACATGGCTATGACCGGGTCCTTCCCCTGGAAAGAAGCAGGGGGTCACAACCACATGAATCGGGACTTTCTGTGATGGCAAATTAAGAAGGATCTAAGCTTGGCACCAGCAAAGTGGCAACAATTCTCCATTGAAGCCAGGCAGATGTTCTGGGACATGTTGGCCCTCATTGCCTCTGAGAGGTGTTCTGGTTTGGATGTTTTAAAATGTGTCCACCTGCCATGGAAATGCCTCCGGAGAATCTATCCAGGAATATGGTATTGCGTGTGACATAACTGAGTGCATGGCGCCCATTATGGAGCTTCATCGAGTGCTGCCTAGTGTCTACATAAAGGTAAGAAAGTATGAACCTTTAAAGGAGTTGTAAAGGAAAAAACATCTGATGCCGCCCCCCCCTCCAGCCCCCGTTTTACTTACCTGACCCCTCGAAAGTCCAGCGCTCGGTCCCGAGATCCTCTTTGCCGCTCAGCCTGGCCGCTGACTGGCTAGAGCGGATGGATTGAGAGCAGCACAGCCATTAGCTGGCGCTGCTGTCAATCACCGAGGGGCGGGGCCAAGTGATACAGTGAGCGGCTATGGCCGCTCTCGGTATCACAGAAGCGCGCCTGCAAGGACTCATTACCATGCAAGCTCTCTCGCATGAATGTGGGAGGACCAGAGACAGCTGCCGAGGGACTCCAGAAAATGTGGATCGGGGCCTTCTGTGCAAAACGAACTGCACAGTGGAGGTAAGTATAACATGTTTGTTATTTTGAAGAAAATATTTTTTTCCTTTATTAACCCTTTAAGGCCCATACACAAATTCGATGGACATGTTTTGTCGAATAATCAGACCGTCTGTATGCTCCATCGGACAATTGTTGTCGGAATTTCCGACAACAAATGTTGGCTGTGCATGCTCTCAAATTCTCCGACACCAAATGTGTTCCGTCGGGTTATCCAATCATGTCTACACAAAACTGTCGGACTACAATCCAAAGTACAAACACGCATGCTCCGAACCAATGCTAATCATCAGACAACAGTAGCAGAGGTTGCCCAAAGGGTGGCGCTAAAGAGCAGAAAAACCACATGGTTTACACTTGTAAATACATCCGTAAACTGCACTGGAGCATGATGGGACTGTGACGTCATAAGAGGTCTATATAAATTGGTGTGAGCCGCGCACACGGCATTACAGCGGGAGGAAGCGACGTGTCAACATAGAAGAGAAGAAGGAAGAAGTTGACAGAAGCCCGGGCACCCCCCCTCGTAAAAGAGCTAAAGAAGAGAGCGGGGCCCCTGGCGGAAGAGAACCAGATGGCGGTGAAGACCGGGACCCCCCCCGCGCGCAGAAGACGTTGAAAGCTCGGGAGGGGGGCCGATGTAAAAGAGCTAAAGAAGAAAGCCCCCCGCCGGAAGAGAACCAGACAGCGGTGAAGACGGGGACCCCCGGGAGAAGACATCGAAGAATCAGGGCCCCCCTCATAAAAGAGCTAAAGAAGAGAGGGTAAGAGCTGGTTAATGGCGAATCTGCAGGCTGCGGGTGCGTTTGGAGGACAGGAGACACAGGTCTGACGGATGTGCCCACCTGGGGTATGCGAGATCCGTCACAAGCCTGGGGTGTGATCTCCTGAGTCTCCCACCCGGCAGCCACTCTCATCCTCACAGCAGGGCGGGGGGAGGGAGGTGCTGCAGATCTGGCCAGAAAGTGGGAGCTGCCCAACTTACTATGTTAACAAGGGGGTGACTACCTGCTTGTTAATTTGAAAAGACTCCCGCTCTCTGCGCAGATCTGCAGCACCTCCTGCCCCACCCTGCTGTAAGGATGATGGCGACGGTCAAGGGGGAGACTCGGGTGAGGACACACAGCTGCTACGTGGCAGCCGCAGTCTGGACAGGACTGTCACTCAGTCTGGGTTCAGACCACAGTCCACCATTTAGGGATCCCTGTTATGCAATTTATTAATTTATGTAGGGGCATGCAGCATGCAAGGGTTCCAGATTCCGATAAGCCATCCAGTTCAACCATAAAATATATATGATATATATATATATTTAATATCATACAATCCCATATACCCAATTCTATAACCACAGTTGTTTCAGAGGAAGGTGAAAAACCTCAGCAGAGCATGATCCAATTTGCTACAGCAGGGGAAAAAAATCCTTCCTGAGCCCCCGAGAGGCAATCGAATTTTCCCGAGAGGCAATCGAATTTTCCCCAGATCAACTTTACCTACAAATGTCAGTACCAAGTTATATTATGTACATTTAGGAAAGTATCCAGACCTTTCTTAAAGCAATCTACTGAGCTGGCCAGAACCACCTCTGGAGGGAGTCTATTCCACATTTTCACAGCTCTTACTATGAAGAAACCTTTCCGTATTTGGAGATGAAGGGCCAGATTCAGAAAGATCAGCGGATCTTTCTGCTGGCGTAACGTATCTCCGATACGTTACGCCGCTGTAACTTTGGGCGCAATTTCTGTATTCAGAAAGAACTTGCGCCCTTAGTTACGGCGGCGTAACGTATGTGTTGCAGCGTAAGGCCGCCTAATTCAAATGGGGATGTTGGGGGCATGTTTTATTTAAATTGTACTTGACCCCGCGTTTTTTTTGTATTTTTTGAACGGCGCATGCGCCGTTCGTAAAATATCCCAGTGTGCATTGCTCTAAATTACGCCGCAAGGACGTATTGGATTTGACGTGAATGTAAATGACTTAAAGCCGTATTCGCGAATGACTTGCGCAAACGACGTAAAAATTTCAAAACTCCGCGTGGGAACGATACTTGACATGACATTAGCTACGCCTCATATAGCTAACTATCCGCCGAAAAAAGCTGAACGTAAACGACGTAAAAATCTGAATCGCCGTATCTACCTAATTGGCATATTCCTCGGAAGCGCCACCTAGCGGCCAGCCTGTAAATGCAGCCTAAGATACGATGGTGTAAGACACTTACACCTGTCGGATCTTAAAGCGGAGTTCCGGCCACAATTTCACTTTTTAAATATAAATACCCCTGTAATACACAAGCTTAATGTATTCTAGTAGAGTTAGTCTGTAAACTAAGGTCCGTTTTGTTAGGTTGTTACAGCATTTAGACACTTTATAAAATAGAAATTGATTGGGGCCATCTTAAGTGTGGGCATCATGAAGCCAGACTGTATGACTTCCTGGATTTCAGCCTTGCAGATCTAGCACATGCTCAGTACTGCACAAGCAGTGTCAGATCAGGTTTCAGCACCTGTGCTGTCCAAGTCACATGATTCTTTGAGACTGGGGAGTGCACAGACTCCTGGAAAGTTACACCCACTACATTCCCAGGAGTCTGTGCGGTGTAGGTTAGGAAGCATTAAGCACCTAGGTGCAGGAAGTGGGAAGATTAACTATTCTGCCTAGCAACAACACTTTGAAGGCATCTAAAAAAAAAAAAAAATTCGTAAAGGACTAATGACATTTTTTTTAAACTACTGATGTAATGTTATATTTATGGGTGGAACTCCACTTTAAGGAAATCTATGCGTAACTGATTCTCTGAATCAGGCGCATAGATACGATGGCCCGCACTCAGAGATATGTATTTTGTCTCTGAATCTGGCCCCATATCTCTTTTCCTCTAGACGTAAAGAGTGCCCCCTTGTCCTTTGTCTTGACCATAAAGTGAATAACTTAACACCAAGTTCACTATTTGAACCCCTTATATATTTGTACATGTTGATCATATCCCCCCTTATTCTCCTCTTCTCAAGAGAGAAAAAAATCAGTTCCTCTAATCTTTCCTCATAGCTGAGCTCCTCCATGTCTCTTATCAGTTTTTTTGCCCTTCTCTGCACTTTCTCCAGTTCCCCCAATATCCTTTTTGAGAACTGGGGCCCAAAACTGAACTGCATATTCCATATGAGGTCTTACTAATTGTGACGAGACCCTTTTCTCGCTCGGTTCTGCTCTACCGACACTCCTCTGCTACTAGTGAGTCAGCTTGCAGATTGCAACGTCTGACGGTCCAGTCATCCAAGGTTCCGGGATCCGAACTACAGCTATGTACTGTTCAGACCCATTAAGAACAAACACCAGGCAGGCTGTATGTAAGTTCAAACAGGACTCACTTTAATGGCAGCATTCTGCCGGTTATATACAGTTTACAAGCTTATCAATCAAAGAACAATGAAGCAATCAGAATAATTAACCTGAGCCAATTATCTAATCATTTAGCCTAACGAGGTGACTAGGCATCTCGTCTGCAATTCCCCACTATACAATACACATACAATGAACTTCAATTACATTCTAAAAGTCATTTAGTGGAGGTAATTATCTCCTAGAGACGTCCCGTCTCTGACAACAGCTATTAACCTGCAGAACACAATAAAAGGTATTTCACAAGCTGGCTCCACTTAGCATTTCAATAGCCTGAGTTAAGCATTGAAGGGTCATTGTCTATTGACCTAGTCAGGACAAACTAAACCACTTGTAATGTGTCCAGTATCTCCTGCAATGAACTGTCAGTAATGTCCCATCTTCTGAAATACATGAATTAGGATTTCAAGTAGAAACACTCCAGCACTGCAAGGTCCATGACACTAATGATTTGTACAGGGGGGCAAAATGATATCTCTGTCTCTGGAGTCCATACCTCTCTTATACAAGAAAGGACTTTGCTCGCTTTGGAAACCGCAGTTTGGCATTGCATGTCATTATTGAGCTTATGAACTACCAAAACCCCCAGATCCTTCTCCACTACAGATCCCCCCCAGTTGTACTCCCCCTAGTATGTATGATGCATATTCTTAGCCCTAAGTGCATAACTTTACATTTATCAACATTAAACTTCATCTGCCACTTAGTTGCCCAATTAGAATGAGCATTGAGGTCGGCTTGTAAATTGGAGACATCCTGCAAGGACGTTATTCCACGGCATAGTATGCTGTCATGTTCAAAGACAGAAATGTCACTTTTGATCTCGGACCCAATATCATTTATGAAGATGTTAAAAAGTAAGGGTCCCAGCACTGAACCTTGGGGTACACCACTGATAACCTCAGACCATTCAGAGTAAGAATCATTAACCACGACTCTTTGAATTCTGTCTTTTAGCCAGTTTTCTATCCATTTACAAACTGATATTTCCAATCCTGTAGACTTTACCTTACACATGAGCCGTGTGTGGGGAACTGTATCGAAACGATTTTGTAAAATCCAAGTATACCACGTCCACTGCCATCCCTCTGTCCAATTATACCATGTCCACCGCCATCCCTCTGTCCAATTATACCATGTCCACCGCCATCCCTCTGTCCAAGTATACCATGTCCACCGCCACCCCTCTGTCCAAGTATACCATGTCCACCGCCACCCCTCTGTCCAAGTATACCATGTCCACCGCCACCCCTCTGTCCAAGTATACCATGTGCACAGCTACCCCTCTGTCCAAGTATACCACGTCCACTGTCACCCCTCTGTCCAAGTATACCACGTCCACCGCCACCCCTCTGTCCAAGTATACCACGTCCACCGCCACCCCTCTGTCCAAGTATACCAAGTCCACTGTCACCCCTCTGTCCAAGTATACCACATCCACTGTCACCCCTCTGTCCAATTATACCACGTCCACCGCCACCCCTCTGTCCAAGGTTTCACTTACCTCTTCATAAAAATAAATCATATTTGTTTGACAACTTCTGTCTTTCATGAATCCATGCTGTCTCAGCACGAACTCATCCATGTGGTCTCTTATTTACCTCTCCAGTATCTTCCAAACTGTAGAAGTTAAACTAACAGGTCTATAGTTACTTGGTAAAGACTTTGTTCCCTTTATAAATATAGGCACCTCATTGTCCCTACACCAATCCAGTGGTAACATTCCCGTCATTAATGAGTCCCTAAAAATTAAATACAATGATTGAGCTCAATTCTTTTGGGATCCGTGGGTGGATGCCATCTGGTCCAGGTGCTTTATCCACCTTTATTCTGTCAGTATGATATTTTCAATTACTTGATATACACATGGATTGTTCCAGGTCAGATACTCACCAAGTAGTGGACAGATGATCAGAATGTTTGAAGATGATTCTCTAGTAATAAGCCCACATATGGCAGCTCCAATATTCCAATCCTGGAAAGTTATTTTAATCCTCTGGCACTCACCTTTTAAACTGATTACATTGTTTATGCTTAATTAAATATTATTTTAAATAAAGTACCTTTTTAAAATAAACCTAAACCTATTGGTGTACCATGTTACTGGAAATAATGATATAAAAGAACCAGCAAGATCCTAAAGCCAATGTTTCAATGAGATTTTTTTTCTTAATGAATGATCTGGTTAGTACTCACTCTTGTATTCATTATTCTAAAATTCCAAGTTATTTAAAAAAGAAAAAACGTATACAATAAATACAATTTTCCACGTTTATAGTTGTAGCGCTTACCCCCGAAGGAGCGGCTAATTGTTTTGGGCCTGCACTCTGCTTTATTACCCCCCCCAGTATTCTGGGTCTCACTCCCCTGGTCACAGCTGTGGTGCAAACTGACACAATAGTTTATGAGCGACAAAGGAACCGTTTAGACACAAGTTAAAACTTAAATAATCATTGACTTTACTAAAACAGTTGTTGTAATACACAATCGGAACATAAGTGGTGCACATTCAGTATTGCAAAAGGCTGTGCGCAACAATTTCTTTACACCCCCCCTACGGCCGCAGGTATTTTGGTGTCTCCAAGTGGGACTAGCGCGCAGGCCTTACTTCAAGCTGCGCGCCTTCCCACTTCCAGTACACAACCACACAGTATGCGCCACGCAACACCCAACAGAATAAAACACAACCGTAACGGGTAATCACTCAGTAACTTCCCTATGACAGTATCTGTCTAACAGTAACAGCGCTGCAAGGCCTTGCCAATAAAATGTAGTAGTATTAGTCCTTGATCTTCTTTCTTCGCTAGCAATGTGAACTCAATTTGTAATCCACAGGTATTTTAATAGTAGTTTGATGCAAACAGGGACTGCGGATTAAACGTGGAGGGTGACTGCGCACTCTTTCCTGGTTAATACACAATATTCAATGGCCGGCCATCAAGCAGTTGATTAAGGCTTTCAGGTCCTGGCACATGTGGCTTAGGGAAACACACTGGCAGCGTGGAACTAACGGTCCCAGCAGCACTCCCCGGCAGTCTAAGTGTGTGTGTGTGTAAACAGTACAAAGCTTTGGGCCCGAGCCCTCTCACCACACAAGGCCCAGATGACTGGATGCTCTCACCACACACGGCCTCCACCTGGTCTCTGCACTCGTCTGGTTGTCCAGTTCCCACTTTCAGAGACGATCGAGAACCCTCCAACACTTGCCTGGATACCGATGGCTTGCTTCCGCACGAGGTAGGCCAGAACTCCACCAAACACACTGTGAAAGGGTTCCTCCAGGATGTGGGTCCCGAGGCCGAGAGAGCTAAAAATGGCCACACAAGGTCTTTTATATCTTCCCAGCATGCCTTGCAGCCCTGAGTGTCCCTGGGTAATTATTCATATCCCTTCTGGATGTTCTGAAAAACAAACCTTGAACACGCCGTTCCATTTCTTCGCCAGTAGATGGCATCAGATGCTTATTTACATTATAAGACTATCAATTCTATCACTTCAGATCTGAGCATTCTTAATAGCAAAAATTGCCCCCGCTACATACTCCCCCCACTTTGAATCTTTGGTCCCCAAAGACATTTTTAACTCTACTGCACATTTTTGCCTCTATGCGGCTGCTCAATACAGACAGAGGAGCCTCCCACCACTTTTCATAAGATGGGAGGCTGTTCTGTGCACTCTCAGGTGACACCGCAGTGTCTGGTACAGATGTGTCCAGGGGTGAGTTGGGGTTCTCTCCTTCTAGGTTTACAGTAAGGAGACCAGGCATATCAGAAATTCTTTTGGGGGCAAGCCAGGCCTGTTCAGAACATTCGCCCAGAATATCATAAGTCAGTTTCTTAGGCGCATGAACTTCCCTCTTGACTCTTTGTCTTTTAGGAGTAGGCGCTGTCTCTTCTTCTGCCTCACACTCTTGCACCTCAGTGTCAGCGGGTGAGTGATCCTCAGAATGCCCACTTTGCGGCACAAATTCCGGGGCCTCAGGTCTCAAAGTCACAGTGTCTGTCTCCTGCTCATGAGGTAAGCAATTAGTATCAGTTTCCGGCATCTCAGGCGACCACAACCAGCTTATCTCCATCCCATCCTCTTTCTCACTACCTTCTGTGGCCAGGGATCCTGACTGAGACCTAGTTACAGGTCGAGGCTCAGCCATAGGCGATAGTTCCCGTCGTGGAGTTTTCCTGACTGCTTCTGTTAAGGGCAGAAGGTGATTCCGATGCCATACCTTCAGTGGTCCAGTACTCCCTTCTGGTCTGATTTCGTATACCGGTAATCCCGGGAGGCGCCTGCATATGATGAATGGCTGTGACTTCCAGCGATCAGCCAACTTGTGTTTTCCTGGTACACCCAGATTTCTCAATAGCACTCGGTCTCCAGGCTGCAGGTCTTGGATCCGCACTCTGAGGTCAAAGTTCCTCTTATTCCTGCGTCCCCTCGCATCTGAGGTGGCCCGAACTTTCTCATATGCGGCCTTCAAACTCTTCCGTAATCTGCCCACATATCCTCGACGAGAGGCCTCCGAAGTGTGGTCTAAAGAAGTACCAAACGCCAGATCCACCGGCAAACGAGCTTCCCGACCAAACATTAGGCGATAGGGTGAATATCCTGTGGCATCACTCACGGTGCTGTTATAAGCATGTACCATGGCTGCAATGTGTTTACTCCACTGTTGTTTCTGCTCCGAGGCCAGTGTTCCTAACATGTTGAGGAGAGTTCTATTGAATCTTTCGGGTTGTGGATCCCCTTGTGGGTGATAGGGGGTAGTCCTAGATTTTTTTATATCCAGCAAGTCCAGTAGCTGCCTAATGAGGGTGCTCTCAAAATCCCTTCCTTGATCTGAATGGATCCGCTGAGGCAGGCCGTAATGGATGAAGAATTTCTCCACCAAGATCTTTGCCACAGTAGGCGCTTGTTGATCCCTGGCTGGAAAGGCCTGAGCATATCTGGTGAAATGGTCCGTGACTACCAAAATATTTCCTTGCCCACTGAGATCGGATTCCACACACAAGAAGTCTATACATACTAGATCCATGGGTCCGTGGCTTTCCATATGGCCCATTGGGGCGGCTCTCTGAGGTAAAGACTTCCTTTGTATGCACCTGAGACAAGAGCGACAGTAATTCTCCACTTCAGATCGCATGTATGGCCAGTAAAACCTGTCTCTCACTAATTGAAGGGTCCTTTCCGATCCCAAGTGGCCATGGTGGTCATGCAGAGCAATCAGAACTCTTTCCCTATGTTTCTCCGGCAGGAACAACTGCCACTTCTCCTCCAGATCTTCAGAGGGGGCCCTCCTGTACACCACTCCTTGTTTCAGCTGTAACCGACTCCACTCCTTGCATAACAGGCGAGCTTCCTTCTTGGCGCTCTGTAGGAGTAGATCAGAATGTTGAGTCTCCAAGGCCTCCGACACAAGGCTACAGAGGGGATCTTCTTGCTGATCTCTTCGGAGGTCCTTCCTGGACAGTTTAGGCAAACCCTCATCCACCACTTGAGTGACATTACAGTAGCCCCTAGGCACTCCCACAGCGGGCACTCCTACCTCCTCAGCCCTGGCTCCACCCTTCGCTGGTTGTTCTGCTCCTTCACAAAGAGCCCTCACACCTTCAGGGGTAAGTTGGGTCCAACCTTCCGGCGAGTTCCAATCGTAGTGGGGCCTTCTGGATAATGCATCAGCGTCCCGATTTCCGACCCCTGGACGGTATTTTAGACTGAAGGTGAATCCAGAGAGTGCAGCCAGCCACCTATGCCCTGTAGCATCTAATTTTGCTGTGGTGAGTAGGTAGGTGAGAGGATTGTTATCTGTCTTGATCACAAATTCTGCGCCATATAGGTAGTCTCTCAGTTTGTCCACTACTGCCCACTTCAAAGCCAGGAACTCAAGTTTGTGAGTTGGGTAATTCCTTTCAGCGGGTGTCAAACTTCGGCTCACATAGGCAATGGGTCGTAGGTGCCCGTCATACTCCTGGTAGAGTACTCCACCCAGTCCATCTCGACTGGCGTCCACATGCAGTTCATAAGGCCTGGCAGGGTCTGCGTAGGCCAAAACCGGGGCAGTAGTGAGGCTCCGCTTCAACTGTACAAAGGCCTCTTCACACTGAGTGGTCCATTGGTCTTCAATCGACTTTCTTCTTCCTGGGACCCTCCTTAGGCTTCCCAGGTCCATCAGGGTCCGACCCAGCCCCCTCTTGGTTCTTTAATAGTTCAGTGAGTGGGTGAGCTATCTTGGCGAACCCTTCAACAAATCTGCGATAGTAGGAGCAGAATCCCAGAAAAGACCTGAGTTCAGTCACATTTGTTGGCCGGGGCCATGAGGTGACAGCATCCAGCTTCTGCGGGTCCGTGGCCACTCCTTCCGCGGACACTATGTGACCCAGATAACTCACTGATGACTGGTAAAATTTGCACTTTTCCATCGAAAGCTTCAGGCCCTCTTCATGGAGTCTACTCAAGACTTTCTCCAGGCGCTCTTCGTGCTCTTCCAGTGTTCTGCCGAACACTATCACATCATCCAGGTATACCAGCACTTCAATTAAATTCATATCACCTACAGTCTTCTCCATCAACCTCTGGAAGGTGGCCGGGGCCCCCGACAAGCCTTGTGGCATGCGGTTAAATTCAAAAAACCCCACCGGGGTAATGAAAGCTGTCTTCTCCCTATCTTCAGGGTGCATGGGAATCTGGTAGTACCCACTCTTCAGGTCCAGCACACTGAACCACTTCGCCCCCGACAAGCTCTGTAAGGCATCTTCTATTCTGGGGGTGGTGTATTGGTCGGGAATAGTCCTCCGATTCAGTGTCCTGTAGTCAATGCACAGCCGTAACGACCCATTCTTCTTTCTCACTACCACTATCGGGGAGGCATAGGGGCTCCGAGACTCCCGGATGATGCCTGTTCTCTTCAGCTCAGCCAGTTGCTCTCGCAAATCTTCCAGGTCTCCCAGTGGAATCCGCCTGACCCTTTCCCGGAAAGGTTTGTCCTCTTCCAGCCGGATCTTGTGTTCAGCACTTTTGGCCAGCCCCACATCGAACTCGTTTTTTGAGAAAGCCATCCTCCATTTTAGTAGCTGGGTCTTTGCTCTCTCCATCCATTCGGGTGACAGGGGGGTGTTTTTTGGGAAGAATTCTCCCAGTGGGATCTCCTCTCCTTGTTCTTTCAGCATTTCATACGGAGGAACTGGGGTTGCTGGCTGCACTTCCCCTAACAACACTCTAGCCGGCATCTTCACTGGGGATGTTGTGGTGTTCCGGACGCTGACGGAGACTTTCCCTCTTTTTCTCTTCAGTAATTTAGTTGGTAGCAATTCGGGGACTATCTCCAACTCGTTGTTCCCCTGTTTTCTGTCCGTCTCAAGGACGATGAAAGGTCCTGGTTGTTCCCAAGTGAGCTTGACAGAAGCTCGCAGGCAGACCACCTCACCAGGCTGTATCACCTTTTCTCGTCTATCCAAACGCCAGACTCTTCCCACTCCTTCGGCTGGGGCCCTCTGCTCATGCAGTAAGTTCTGATACACCTGGGTCAGTATGGGGTGTATTTTTATGGCTGAAGTGTCCTGCTTCTGCATAAGTGGTGTCAAGAGTCTCCGGACTAGGTTGGTGTTGGTCCCAATAATGATGGAACTCTTGTCCGCCCCTGGTGGGCGGGGGCATACTACTGCCAGAGCATCGAAGACTTCAGCCTCCCCGGCCACGCTTGGGTCGAAGGTAAGCTTAATAGGCAGGAAACCGTCATATGGGAAATTCTGAGTTCCTAGACCCCATATCTCCAGTTCCTCCAGCTTCTGGAGAGGCAGGTGCCTGAGGTGCTTCTCATAGAAGTCCCTGTAAAGGAGAGTTACTTGAGCTCCAGTATCCAGCAGGGCTTTGGTATAGATTCCTTCCACTTGGATAGGGACAATGGGAGAGGGCCCCACTAATTCAGGGGGGAATCCACGTGGGGTGGCAAGGTTAGTCTGTTTGGTGGTTCGTACCTTTACACCCTTCTTCCGGGGGTGTTTTTCCAACTTCGACCCCCGGGGGTCACTAGGGACCGGGACGGCGTATGGTTGTTTGGAGTTTACTATTGTGACCAGGCGCCCAGCTGACTCCTTCACTGGGGCCCTCTGGAGTTTTCCGCCGGCTTCTGGGCCCTTGCTTCTGTCTTCGGCGGGCTTGGACACACTTGGCGGTAATGTCCCACTCCTCCACAGTTGAAACAGGTCTTTGACCTCACCGGTCTCTCAATTTGAGTGACTGCGGGGTCCGGTGGGGCCTTCTGCCTCTGTGGGCCCTCTGGCCTAGCGGTCAACAAAGTCATCATCTCCAGTATTTCCTTCTGCACTTGAAATAGCTTTCCTAGTTCGGAACGGGGCATATCATCAGCGGTTGCTGTCAAAACACTAGTCTCCGGGGAGCTCTGTGAGACATCAGCGTTATGCCATCTGATCCTTGCGGTGATACTGGACTGAGCTTTCCCTTGCTTCTTCTCTCCCTCTGTTTCCATCCGGGCCGCCTCATTGGTCTCTTCAATGAGCACCTCATCTGAGGTGGAAGGATCATCCAGGTACTGTCGCAACTGGAATTTAACATAGTCACTCCTCAGTCCTGTAGCCACAGACCTCAAGAACTTCTTCTGGATGACTTCTGGCCCAAGATGTCCATCCGAGTCTTCTTCTCGGGAGGCGGACAACAAGCGATCCTTCAGAGCGATGGCCCTGAACAGGAAATTCTGCGGGGTCTCCTGGGTGTCTTGTGCCATATTTATTAGTTGATGATACAATTCCGCAGCATCTTCCTCCTTATAGTAACTTTTTAATATCCTCCTGAGCTGTGTCAGAGTTAACCCATTCTTCATCTCCAACATCCTTCTGATGCTCAGATCCGGGCTAATGGCGTTGACTACGGCCTCTGTGATCTCAGATTCATGATAGCCCTTCTGAAGTCCCAGCTCCACCTGATGTAAGAGATTTGTATAGGACAGGCTTCCCCCTTGGTCTTTTTCCCCTATCCGTCCTTCGATTTTAAAATCCTTCCGGATCGTCACTTCAGGTAGGCGATTTTTGGTACGTCTCGAGGGAACTGAGGCAGACCTCTAGCTTAGCTTACTGTTATTTGAATCTTTGCACGAGACACTTAGCTCTTCAATGTGTCCTGCGATCACACCAGAGGCCTCCTTGAACCTTTCCTGTATGGTGCGGCACTGCCGTTTCAGGTCAGATAGCTGCTGCTCTGACTGAGAACCTCCCCTGTACTTTCCATATACAGGTTTTACCTTCCCTTGAGGGGGTCTTGAACTGGTATGGGCTGGGGTTGTTTTCTGATCAAATCCCAGCGCCGTTGGCTTTACAAGGCTAGAGTTGGCAGTGCTCTGACCAGACCCTTCTGGATGTGTCAGGTATAACTTGGTTCCTCCAGCTAGCTGTACACTCGGACCCCTGAAGTTCTCCGGAACTTCCGTCCTCCACTCCAATAGGGCATAGGTGTGGAAGGTTTCACAGTCTGGTCTGATGGCGATCACCCAGGCCTTTCTGTTTGGGGACAGTGCCTTCACAATCTTTTTGATCTGCTCACTATCCCAGGTTTCTCCCGGGAGGGCGATGGCTACACTCGCTTCGGAACGGGCGCCTTCAGTTCCACACCACCGAGCCACTGTAATAGGATCCATGCTGATACCAGGGATGGGTTTTATTTGCAGAGGTACAGGATCCCGGACGAGCCCCCACGTGTAGCGCTTACCCCCGAAGGAGCGGCTAATTGTTTTGGGCCTGCACTCTGCTTTATTACCCCCCCCAGTATTCTGGGTCTCACTCCCCTGGTCACAGCTGTGGTGCAAACTGACACAATAGTTTATGAGCGACAAAGGAACCGTTTAGACACAAGTTAAAACTTAAATAATCATTGACTTTACTAAAACAGTTGTTGTAATACACAATCGGAACATAAGTGGTGCACATTCAGTATTGCAAAAGGCTGTGCGCAACAATTTCTTTACACCCCCCCTACGGCCGCAGGTATTTTGGTGTCTCCAAGTGGGACTAGCGCGCAGGCCTTACTTCAAGCTGCGCGCCTTCCCACTTCCAGTACACAACCACACAGTATGCGCCACGCAACACCCAACAGAATAAAACACAACCGTAACGGGTAATCACTCAGTAACTTCCCTATGACAGTATCTGTCTAACAGTAACAGCGCTGCAAGGCCTTGCCAATAAAATGTAGTAGTATTAGTCCTTGATCTTCTTTCTTCGCTAGCAATGTGAACTCAATTTGTAATCCACAGGTATTTTAATAGTAGTTTGATGCAAACAGGGACTGCGGATTAAACGTGGAGGGTGACTGCGCACTCTTTCCTGGTTAATACACAATATTCAATGGCCGGCCATCAAGCAGTTGATTAAGGCTTTCAGGTCCTGGCACATGTGGCTTAGGGAAACACACTGGCAGCGTGGAACTAACGGTCCCAGCAGCACTCCCCGGCAGTCTAAGTGTGTGTGTGTGTAAACAGTACAAAGCTTTGGGCCCGAGCCCTCTCACCACACAAGGCCCAGATGACTGGATGCTCTCACCACACACGGCCTCCACCTGGTCTCTGCACTCGTCTGGTTGTCCAGTTCCCACTTTCAGAGACGATCGGGAACCCTCCAACACTTGCCTGGATACCGATGGCTTGCTTCCGCACGAGGTAGGCCAGAACTCCACCAAACACACTGTGAAAGGGTTCCTCCAGGATGTGGGTCCCGAGGCCGAGAGAGCTAAAAATGGCCACACAAGGTCTTTTATATCTTCCCAGCATGCCTTGCAGCCCTGAGTGTCCCTGGGTAATTATTCATATCCCTTCTGGATGTTCTGAAAAACAAACCTTGAACACGCCGTTCCATTTCTTCGCCAGTAGATGGCATCAGATGCTTATTTACATTATAAGACTATCAATTCTATCACTTCAGATCTGAGCATTCTTAATAGCAAAAATTGCCCCCGCTACATAGTTAATATGGTCGAACGTTTAATTTTAGAACTCCGTAACGTTTAAAAGTATTTGGATATGTACCACTTTAGGCTTGGCAAGATCTGTTGATAATCTCAAAGTTTTATCTCAGTGGTTTGTTCCTTTCTTTCCCCATGGACGTGTGAGAAATCAAAAGACTTCAGTGTACAAGAGCAAGTGTTTATAATTACCTCTGACTCTTTATTTCACCACATAGAGGTCATAGAAAATCTCATTGTAAATTATAATAGTTGGGTTTTATAATTAGGTGTAATCGTTTTATTTTATGTTTATGACAACTCCTGCAAAATTATTAGTTTAAGCAGTTGTGTCCCTTCCTATACTGAGATATTCATACAAATTTTGCATTCCCTGAGGGCCACAGCTGGGGGCACCCCCACTCCTAACAATGGAGGTTGGATTCCATAAACATGGTCATTGTGATGGAAACAGTATCGGCAGCCACACCTCAGCAAGGTATTCTACCTCCTCTTTAACATATCAATTCACAAGCCTAATGAGATAAGTTATGTCTTAGGTGTGAAAAGTTCTCTCTAAATTTTGCAGACATTGTCAATGTATGAACAAAACTAAAATGTATTTTATTGAATAGCATAATCTCAGTTGTAGTATTACACTTCCCCAAATTGTTATATAGTTACTGGTTTTTATCTTTCAATAATTTTCAGATTTTATGTGCTTATTATAGAGGTCATGTCAATGCAGTAGGCTTCCCTGATGAACAACAGGTAATATAATAACTGGGATATAGTGGGCATCACAACACTAGAGCGGATAACTGTGTGCGGTAACTTTGCCATAATATATAAATATCATGGCCCGGATTCAGATAGCAGTTATGACGGCGTATCTCCGGATACGCCGTCGTAACTGAGTTGCGGGGTCGTATCTATGCGACTGATTCAGAGAATCAGTTACGCATAGATTTCCGTAAGATCCGACCGGCGTAAGTGTCTTACACCGTCGTATCTCAGGCTGCATATTTACGCTGGCCGCTAGGTGGCGCTTCCGTAGATTTACGCGAGGAATATGCAAATTGGGTAGATACGCCGATTCAGAAACGTACGTCCGCCCGGCGCATTTTTTTACATGGTTTACGTTAGGCTTTTTCCGGCGTAAAGTTACCCCTGCTATTTGAGGAGTATCCTATGTTAAGTATGGACGTCGGGCCAGCGTCGCATTTTCCGTTGATTATGTCGTTTGCGTAAGTCGTTCGCGAATAGGGCTGTACGTAAGTTACGTTCACGTCTAAAGCATTGACGATTTGCGGCATAATTTCGAGCATGCGCACTGGGACTCTTTCACGAACGGCGCATACGTGGGGTCACTATTAATTTAAATAAAACACGCCCACATCATCCACATTTGAATTAGGCGGGCTTATGCCGGACCACATACGCTACGCTGCCGTAACTTAGGGCGCAAGTTCTTTATGAATACGGAACTTGCGCCCTAAGTTACAGCGGCGTAACGTATCTGAGATACGTTACGCCCGCCGATAGATACACCATTGTATCTGAATCCGGGCCGATGTGTACACTTGCACATTTTGGCAAGAGCACTGGGGACCCTTAGGCCCCATACACACGATAGAATCCATCCGCTGAAATTTATCCGCGGATCGGTTTCAGCGGATCGACGGATTTATCTGTTGATCCGCAGGAACGTACACACTAGCGCCCAAAAATCTCCGCGAACCAGAACGTATGCAACGTAAACCACGTAAGACGTCACTATAAAGGGGAAGACCAAAGTCAACGGCGCCGCCCTCTGTTCCGCTTTTGCTAGTTCCGTGTGACCGCGTGCTAGTGAAGGTTTGGTTAGAGCCGATTCGTGCTTTTCATTCTCCGCGTTTTGACAGTAGGTATTCTCGGGTTCAGTGCGTTTGCTTGCGGGTTTGCAGTTGGCATTCGGGCACAGGCTTTCAGCACGTTTCCGCGTACTGTGCGCTCGTATCTGTGTGTCGTGCGGGCTTAGCAGGTTGTGCTGGATTTGCGAGTGCTTTCTGTTGGAGTGTGTTCTTGACTGACCAGCCGGCCGGTTTGAATCCATGATGGAGCAGCAGCGTCGATTCTCGCGAATTGGTGCTGGTTATGGGATTGCTTCTGGACAGGCTCAGCGAATCAGTTGTTTGGCCAGGAACAGTGGGAGGAGGCGTTTCTGGGCCAAGAATTGGTTGCGCCAGCGTGACCAGTTTTCTCATATGCCTCTGCTTAGGGAACTCCAGGAGAATAATCCAGATGATTTTCGGAATTTTCTCCGCATGACGGACCCCGTATTCAACCGTCTGCTGGATCTTCTGTCCCCCTATATCACGAGGCAGGACACTGTGATGCGCGATGCCATCACGGCCGAGCAGAGGCTTATTGCCACGTTGCGGTACCTGGCGACTGGGAGGAGCCTGCAGGACCTCAAGTTCTCGACAGGCATCTCTCCCCAGTCACTTGGGGTCATCATACCGGAGACGTGTACTGCCATCATACATGTTCTGCAGGAGGAGTATCTTAAGGTAAGTTCCCTAATTTGAACAACACAAAAAAAATTTTTATAAAGTGTGAGAAAGTCATTATTTTTTTCTTCCCTAATAACCATGAGATTGTAATCTGCTGTGTGTGGGATGTTCCCTTTTCTCCCCAGGCATGTTGTTAACCTTTACATGTTTGTTTTGGGCCTAGCTGCATATTTTGTCCTTACCCACCATAAACCTGTCCAGCATGCTTTCCTAGGCCCAAACCCACCTAGCCTAAATTGTTGGTTATTTTTTGGATAATCAATTGTAGCTCTGACCCTCCCCCCCCCAAAATAGTTTCTTGCTCTATCATCAGAGGGATGTGGAGTCTGATAATTAAGTGGGTCTATATTTTGCCAAAAAATATAGCACTTCACAATGCTTGTGTGAAATGTGAATCCTGTTGTTGATGTTGCACAATGATGGATTTTAGATTATGTTTGCAATGTTTATGTGCCAAAGTACTAAATCTCATTTTTTTTTTGTCACCACAGCTACCCTCCACCCCACAGGAATGGCAGTCTGTGGCTTCCCAATTTGCCCAGCGGTGGGATTTTCCTAACTGCGGTGGAGCAATAGATGGGAAACACGTCCGCATTGTGCCCCCACGCCACTCGGGGTCCTACTATTTTAACTACAAGGGTTATCATAGTATTGTGTTGATGGCGGTGGTGTCGGCACAGTATGAGTTTCTATATGTGGACGTGGGGAAGAACGGCCGGATGTCAGATGGGGGAGTGTTCTCACGGACTGAATTCTACGATCGTCTCCAAACTGGTGATCTGGCACTGCCACCAGATGAAGACAATGTGGAAGGACTTCCGTTTGTGTTCCTAGCGGACGAGGCTTTCGGGCTTGGACCTCACCTAATGCGGCCTTTTCCCCAGAGGACCCTCACCTCAGAGAGGAGTGTGTTTAATTATCGGTTGTCCAGGGCTCGGAGGGTAGTCGAGAATGCCTTTGGGATCCTCAGCAACCGGTTCCGCCTGTTCCTGACATCGATACATTTGGCGGAATATAAATTGAACACCGTTGTATTTGCCTGCTGCATTTTGCACAACTTTTTACGCAGGCATTCCCAGACGTACCTATCAGACAGCGTTTCTGAGGCAAGACTACTCTCAGATCCTCTCCCTGGGCTGGTCACTGGTCGCGCTGGCATTGGCACCCCATCTGCTCGTGAGGTACGCGACAAATATGTTGAGTACTTCATGGGTCGGGGGGCCATTGCTATGCCAGATCATATTTCTTTCTAATTTGGCCCCCCAAAGAAAGGAATATTCACAGAAAAAATAAATAATTAGACCATTGGACTTTATACAGTTGTTTGTCATTACTGCTTTTTGTATTTTTTTCTGTCTTCCTGGTTAGCCCAAAAAATAGTGCACTTCTAGTGCCAAATGTAGGGTTCAGATTTTAGTAAATAAACACAATTGCACATTATTCACTCATCTCCAAACTGGGTATTCAGCATCTTAAATAATCAAGCCACTCCTTGTAATGTTTTTAAACCAACTTTTTTTATTGTCAGTTTTTTCCTGGTTTTTTGCAAAAAAATTTATTTTTTGGCTCTTAAACATGCCAACATTTTAAATTTTCACGTTTATTTTTTTTTTTTTTTTTTTATTAAGTATCCTTTTTTTTTTTTTTTTGGGTTCCAAAAAATTTCTTCTATATTTTTTGGCGTAATTTTGTATAAAAATATTTTACACATTTTTTACACATATTTGTTCACCAAATAATCTTTTTTTTTTATTTTTGGTAAATATTTAAAAACAATATTTTTGGTTTTTTGTTATTTTTTTTTTTTTTTTTTGGTGTTGTGTTTTTTGGAAATCAATTCAAAAGATTGATCTGATTTTTGGGATCGATGTGTTAACCAATCTTTTTTTTGATATTTTTTATTTTTTTTTTAACATTATTTTTATTTATTTTTGTTTAGTTTTTCTGTTTTGTATGGCTTGTTGAATGGAAGCCATTTTTCAACTATACAATAGAAAACATGTCCCACAAAATACAACCCCAAATGTGTCACTTTTGCATTCCCAAAAACAGTCATGGTGTGAGGTCACACCGGAACACGCCAAAATTTGAAGATGCACACATTCAGTGCTTTTCGCCAAATGTCAGTTATACCACACCAAAATACTTTAAAATGGCGACATGTGCTATCTGCCATCATGGGTGAACAATGTCTGGGTTTTGTGGGAGCAAACCTTTCCTCGAAAAAATTTTTATAATCGAGGAGGGGGTTGTACCCACAAAGCACAGATATTCTCTATTCTGTGATGGCAGATAGCACATGTTGACACACTGTGTGTGCATCTTCAAATTTTGGCGTGTTGCTGAGTCAGACATAAAAACAGGTTGGGGGATGGGCGGGGGGGGGGTTGTTTTAGTCTTTGACACGGCCCATCATGTCAATGATGTTCTTATAGTTTTGCTCTATAACCACCATTCTTTGCCGCATAGTGTCCAGCTCGGCACAGCAGTCGACTATTATATTGCGCACATTCTGTTCCATCTGAACCATCTGTTGACGCATATTTGCCATTTCGCTGCTGCACTCCATTACTTGCTGGATTATAATTCCCGCACTTGCCCGAGAAAAATGGGGAACAGCATCTTCATCCCCTACAAAATTATAAAAAAATATAAAATTAGACATTTGACCGGCCGAGATACATCTAGGGTTGCCACCTCATCACTTTAAACCAGAACAAATATTAATTACACAGGTTCTGTGGCTGATTTAAAGGTGGTAATTTTACTCACCTGGTGCCATATCTGCATTACATTAGCCACAGAACATGTGTAATCCATATGTGTTCGGGATTAAAGGGATGAGGTGGCAACCCTATCTACATCTGTTTTGCCCTATCAAGCTGGGATGACACTGACCTGATGTCGTGTTGATTTCCTCCTCCTCCACCACTTCTCCATCTTCAATAACTCCTCCTTCTTCTTCTTCCACCAATCCACCATCTTCAAAATCACCAAAATCTTCTTCTTCAATTTCATCTTCCTCCTCAACAACTACCAGATCTAAAATTACGCCATCATCCTCTCTTCCTTCCTCCTCCTCCTCCTCCTCCTCCTCTCTTCCTTCCACCTCCTCCTCAACATCCTCATCTCTTCCTTCCACCTCCTCCTCAACATCCTCATCTCTTCCTTCCACCTCCTCCTCAACATCCTCATCTCTTCCTTCCACCTCCTCCTCAACATCCTCCTCTATTCCTTCCTCCTCCTCCACATGGCCAGATGGCATATCCCGGGCGTGTCTGGCCCTCTCTGCCTCCTCAAATTGCTGGCGTCTTCTTTCCCCTATAAAAAATAAAAAAACAAAAGGTATATACTCATCAGCACACAGATATTGTAGAGCATAAATCGTACACATTGCATAGAAGTTTAGAGGCTTTTTTTTGAAATATTTAGTTGTCTTATCAACCCAAACCTATATTTTAGGATGACTTCTAGGCCAAGCTCTGATTAATTCCATTTTTAGCAAAGTGACACACATGGATGTCCCCCCCTTCTAATTTAGAGCTGAGACCATCCAAATTTTCGTGTAATATTTTGGGGGAGACACAGGTGCTATGGATTACAGATATGAAAACACCTGCCTAGTAGCACTGTTTGCATTTCCCATTCTTGGATTTAATTTTTCGATTAATAAATTTGACCACAATGTTTACAAACAATGTTTTTGGCAAGAGAGGCATGTCCAGGTGTGTTTTTCCTGGGCCAACATCGTATTTTTGAGAAGCAACCTGATGTGAACAAGGTTTCCTATTAACAGTCGTTGGCCAAGCAAATGAGATTTGGAGAAATACAATTATTTAAACAGATTTTCAGAAGTACAACCAGGCCAAGGATACAGATGTAGAAATGTACCTGACCAAACATTCAAAGAATAAAATTGTCCCCACCCCTCAAACCAAAAAATAACTTACGTTTTTTGAGTATTTTTTTTATTTTCTTGAGTTGATGTGGCTCACGAAGCTTTAAGTCGGACCACCGCTTCCGTAGCTGCTCCTTGGACCTTGCGATGCCAAACATCCTCTGCATTTTACGTGCCACCTTCTCCATAATTTTCCCCTTCCTGCGGTTGGGGGTCTTGTATGGGCCATATTGCCCATCATAGTCCTTCCTCCGCATAATCTCTACCAGCTCCACCATTTCGTCAAAAGACATATTAGTTGCCTTATAACGTTTAGGCCGGGATCGGGACGTTCCTGCCTCTGTCCCCTCACTTCTGGCCTGAGAGCTCCGTGCATGCTCGCCTGTCATCGCCATCTTTCATCCCCACAGAGATTAGGGGCGTGGAAATCTGGAAATGTCCCGTCATGGGCGGGGACCAGGGCGGCGGGTACTACATACGCGGAGTCTAGAGAATGAATAAGACGTGATTACGTAGGTTACGCGGAGATTATGCGCCCGTTTCTGCTCGGTTGCTTACGCGGAGATTAGTAAAACATTTGACTGCAGTAACACAGTTAACGCCAGATTTACAGAATTAACATTGAGTAGGGGGCATGGCAATGTGTCACGCACACGCGGAGTCTATAAAAGGGAACCGACGTGATTACGTAGGTTACGCGGAGATTATGCGCCCGTTTCTGCTCAGTTGCTTGCGCGGAGATTAGTAAAACATTTGACTGCAGTAACACAGTTAACGCCAGATTTACAGAATTAACATTGATTAGGGGGCATGGCAATGGTGACGATGTGTCACGCACACGCGGAGTCTGTTAAAGGGAACCTACGTGATTACGTTGCTTACACGGAGATTTGTAGAACATTTGACAGCAGTAACACAGTTAACGCCAGATTTTGAGAATTAACATTGATTAGGGGGCATGGCAATGGTGACGATGTGTCACGCACACGCGGAGTCTGTTAAAGGGAACCTACGTGATTACGTTGCTTACGCGGAGATTATTTCATTGAGCTGCACGAGGAGCTAGAGATAAGGTACAAACTTGAAACATGGGATCAGCAGAGGCCTAGAAACTTGAGAGCCATGGGATTGTGGTTTTGTCTGTTTGCAGCCTTTTAACGCACCTTAGTATGTTTATTGTGTCCCCCAAACTGAATTAAATTATCACAATGCTTTTACACATCACTTAAATCTAGATGTGAAGAATGCTCTACCTAGTTTGAGTTTTTGCCAGGTGTATTGTGATCATGCAAGTATTGTTCTGTGTTGGTTGGCCAGAGGTTATTAGGAAGTGTATTTAGATCTCCGGAATGATGAGTGGCAGGCTAAGTACACATTAAATACTGCCTTCATGAAAGGTCTCAATCTGTAAATTTGTGGATGGGTCTAGATTACACGTATTTAGCAAACTGTTTTGAAAAAGGGTCTGCATGTGAACTAATTTTGGGTCACAACAATGGGGCAGAGCTGGTCAGCATTTTGGCTGCAGGAGACACTGTGTTTGCATAGTACTAGATCAATCTGGGGCCACATATGAATACAATGTGAATGATGGTCATTTTTTTTTTTTTGATTTTTTGTTTTAACAGTGTTCATCAGAAATTTACAATCTAAAACTCCCAAATGGAAAATATCGTGGGAAAGGAGATAATTTCTCGTCTCATAGAGAAGTTTAGGGAAATGCCCCTACTTTGGGATTCAAAACATCCTCATTATTCAAACCGGGACCAACGAAAGGCAGCACTTGCTGAAATAGCTAGATATATGCAGACATGGGTTCCCGGCTGCACAGGCAACATGGTGAAGAACAAAATGAATAACCTGAGGGCCGCATACCGAGCAAAAAGAAGAGAACTTCGGGAGCAAAGATCAGGAGCAGCAGCAAGACAGTCCACGTTGCTAAGTCTGTGGTACTACCAGGAGATGGAGTTTTTGGGGGATCAAATAGAGGGCCGGCAATCAATGTCAAGCCTTCCTCCCAGACAGCATCGCAGCAGACCTTCCACAGATCACCACAGCCAGGAGGAGGACGGTGAGGGGCTGGCTGGCAGGCAGGAAAATCTGCGATTATCCACTTCTGATGAGGTAGAGTATTTTAAAAAATGTTTTTGGCCTGCTAATTCTTGTTTGTTTATTGAGTTGATATTGTAATCCCAAACAAAAAAATGGACTAGAAAAGTCATGGTCATAAAAATAGGGGTGATGGATGCCAAGTACAGGGATCAGAAGGAGAGTCTATTCAAGTTTAAAGTAAGATAAAACAAACCAGTCTAGAGCATGAAAATGTGTGTGATTTGCTTGTGCCAAATTTTTAAACATGTGACTTTATTTTACACAGGAAGAAGGGAGCAACCAGGAAAGATTGGCTAATGATGCTGAGCTGCCTGCCAGCCAGGAGGAAGGGGTCATTGTCAGCCAGGAGGAGGAGGCCGGGCCCAGCACCAGCCAGGAGGGCCCCAGGCCCACGGTCAGCCCCACCAGGCAACTCCCTCCCCCCAGGGTCAGGCAAACTGGCCTAATGAGGCGCAGGAGGCAGGTGGAGGATGAGAGCCTCCGAATGATTAGGGAAGCTAGCGCCTTAATGAGGGCCCCCCTCAACCCCACTGAGGCCTACAGTGCCTATGTGGCACATGAATTGTCCCAAGCGGGGGAGGACGGTCAGAGGCGTGCCAGGAACCTCATGAACCAGGTGCTTTTATGGCTGCACCAGGGCTGGCTGACCGATGACACTGAGCTGAGTGACCCGGCCTATCCTGCACAACACCTGCTAACTCCTCCTGCTGCCACATCATCCCGACCTGCAAGGGGCCGTGGACGGGTCCGTGGAAGATCTGCTGCAAGGAGGGTTCCAAGGAACAGGAGAAGATGATTGCCGGCCTTCCATTTGATCCCCCAAAAACTTCATGTTTTTTGGAGTACCACAGCCTGGGCTCCATTGGCTCACTTGCTGCTGCTCCTGGTTTTTGTTTTTGTTGTTCTTTTTTAGTTCTCGGTATGCGGTCCTCAAGGTTCTTCATTTTGTCCTTGACTATGTTGCCTGTGCAGTCTGGAACACAAGTCTGCATGTATGTTGCTATCTCAGCAAGTGCTGCCCTTCTTGGTAATTTAATTTTGTTTATGTACCAAATAAATGGTTATTTGATTTACTGAAAGACCTTGTCTATTGTGTTTTAATACTGTGGTGATTAGGCATGAAACATTTTAGCAAATAATATGTGTCATTTAGAAAGGACACCAACTCCTTGGGGGGGGGGGGTACATTTGGCGTACCAACTTGGGAAAACAAAAGAGGAAAAACACACGCCTACATAAACTGGTGACATAACTTTACCAAAACGAAACAAAAAAAAAGGGTAAAAAAATGGCCAAGAAAAAAGGAATGGGGACATAATTAGCTAAACCAAAAAAAAAGGGTAAAAAAATGGCCAAGAAAAAAGAATGGGGACATAATTAGCTAAACCAAAAAAAAAGGGTAAAAAAATGGCCAAGAAAAAAGAATGGGGACATAATTAGCTAAACCAAAAAAAAAGGGTAAAAAAATGGCCAAGAAAAAAGAATGGGGACATAATTAGATAAACCAAAAAAAAAGGGTAAAAAAATGGCCAAGAAAAAAGAATGGGGACATAATTAGCTAAACCAAAAAAAAAGGGTAAAAAAATGGCCAAGAAAAAAGAATGGGGACATAATTAGCTAAACCAAAAAAAAAGGGTAAAAAAATGGCCAAGAAAAAAGAATGGGGACATAATTAGCTAAACCAAAAAAAAGGGTAAAAAAATGGCCAAGAAAAAAGAATGGGGACATAATTAGCTAAACCAAAAAAAAAGGGTAAAAAAATGGCCAAGAAAAAAGAATGGGGACATAATTAGCTAAACCAAAAAAAAAGGGTAACAAAAATGGCCAAGAAAAAAGAATGGGGACATAAATTGGAAAACAAAAACAAAGACATTCACATGTGGATGCAAAAAAAAAAGTTAAAACATCTGGATAGATGGCATCAGCAAGAGAACGCGGAAAAAACAAGAGGAAATAAACGACACACTATATAGTTAAAATGACGAATGTGCCATATCACAAACAAACGAGAGTTTTACCTGAACGAGTGCTCCCATCCCCTTATTTTGTCTGAGCATGCGCGTGGTTCTTATCCGCGGATAATGTGTACTAACCAACGGATCTATCCGTCGGATAGATTCGCAGCGGATAGATTTGTTCAACATCTCAACAAATATTCGATCTGCTGAAAAGCCATTCGACGGATAAATATCCGCGGAAACAGATCCGCTGGAGTGTACACACCATAGAATATATCCGCTGAAACCCATTTGCGCGGATTTATCCGCGGATGGATTCTATCGTGTGTATGGGGCCTTATGCTTAGGTCCACTTCAAGCTGAGCATTTTCATTTATACATCTAAATGGTTTAAAAAGACCCAGAAAGATTGTCTAGACCATCCTTTCTCAACCTTTTTACCATGGCTGAACCCTTCAAATAACTTTCAGGTCCCAGAAAACCCAACTAATAATTACAAATGTAAGAAATATTATTTCTACTGGTCATTACATCAGTGTGATGATCAGGCAAAATAATTATCTTTAGATTTCTTGTCGGTGGAAAGAATCCCTCGTTACCAATAGCTATAAAGATCATTGATGTGAGTTTGAACTTACGAAGGAGGCAGAAAATGCTCCTTGCTCAATAAACCTTTAGCAACCTCTGGAAGAATCTTAGGGATCCATTGTGGAAGGTATTTGCAGTGCAAGCCAAATATTTATCTCAAAACTTGGTTTGACGTTCACTAAGAACATCATGTCCGTATGATATTTTCCATTATATGATATACACATGGATTGTTCTAGGGCAGTGACTTGCCATGTAGTGAAGAAATTATGAGGATGTTTGGAGATGAATCTCAAGAAATAAGCCCAGAAATGGCAGCTCTAATATTTCCTATCCTGAAAGGTCTTTTTAATTCTCAGGCACTCAATTTTCAAGTTGGTTATATTTTTTGTATGCTCATTTCATTTTATTTTCAATAAAGTCCTTTTTAAAATTAAACTCATTGGTGTACAATGTTACTGGAAAAAATACATAATGTTATAAAATAACCTACAGCTGATGTTATAATGAGATTTTTTTTCTTTAAAAAATTATCTGTCTAATAATTATTATTAACCGCTTAAGCCCCGGACCTTTAGGCAGCTAAATGCCCAAGCCAGGTTTTGTGATTCGGCACTGCGTCGATTTAACAGACAATTGCGCGGTCGTGCGACGTGGCTCCCAAACAAAATTGGCGTCCTTTTTTCCCCACAAATAGAGCTTTCTTTTGGTGGTATTTGATCACCTCTGCGGTTTTTATTTTTTGCGCTATAAACAAAAATAGAGCGACAATTTTTAAAAAAAATCTATATTTTTTTACTTTTTGCTGTAATAAATATCCCCCAAAAAACAATTTTTTTTCCTCAGTTTAGGCCAATACGTATTCTTCTACATATTTTTGGTAAAAAAATCGCAATAAGCGTTTATCGGTTGGTTTGCGCAAAATTTATAGCGTTTACAAAATAGGGGATATTTTTATTGCATTTTTCTAAAAAATTTTTTTTTTTTTTTACTACTGACGGCGATCAGAGATTTTTTTTTTTTTTTTGTGACTGCGACATTATGGCGGACACTTCGGACAATTTTGACACATTTTTGGGACCATTGTCCTTTTCACAGCAAAAAATGCATTTAAATTGCATTCTTTATTGTGAAAATGACAGTTGCAGTTTGGGAGTTAACCACAGGGGGCGCTGTAGGAGTTAGTGTTCACCTAGTGTGTGTTTACAACTGTAGGGGGGTGTGGCTGTAGGTCTGACATCGATCGAGTCTCCCTATAAAAGGGATCACTCTATCGATGCAGCCGCCACAGTGAAGCACGGGGAAGGCGTGTTTACATACGGCTCTCCCCGTTCTTCAGCTCCGGGGAGCGATCGCGAGAAACGAATAGCCGCGTCCTTGTCCCGGATCGCTCCCCGCGGGTTTCCCCCGCGCATGTACCGGGGGGGGGGGGTCCCGATCGGACCCGCGGAAAGGTGGGGACGTACCTGTACACCCATGTGCCTGTACGTGCCATTCTGTGGACGTATATGTACATGCGGTGGTCGGGAACCGGTTAAAAAATGCTTATAAACACAGTCTTACCCATGGGCCTCAATGCATATACTTGCATATACAGTATATATTCACTCTTGTATTAATTATTCCAAAATTCTAAGTTATTTGAAAAAAGAAAAATCTTATAACATAAAACAAATTTTATTTTTTAAAGTTAATATGGTAAAAAAGATTAATTTTAAAACTCAGTAAAGTTTTAAAGTATTTGGATAGGCACCACTTAAGGATTGGCAAAACTTATTAATAATCTTAAAGTTTTATCTCAATGGTTTGCTCCTTTCTTTCCCCATGGACGTCTGAGTATCTGGCATCTACTTTTCAAGCTTATTGTAAAAAAAGGACTTTATTTAAAATAAAATGTATTTTTATGCTCACAAAAAAAATATTTTAAGTAAAGTCATTTTTACAATAAACATTGATGTACAATTTTACTGGGAATAAGACATAATGATATAAAAAAAACATTATGAACCTACAGTCAATGTTACCATGAGATGTTTTTTATTAATAAATTATCTGGTTAGTATTCACTTATTTATTCAAAAATTCCAAGTCATTCTGAAAATAAAAATATATATATTTTTTTTTATAGTGAATATGGTGGTAAGTTTAAATTTAAACTCAGTAAAATTTAAAGGTATTTGTGTTTCAGCATATTTAATTTGATCACCTATACTCTAGAAAACCTGTTCATATGCAAATCAGCAGGAACAATGTGGGGTTGTTTACAAAAATTGCCATTAGAAGTCAGCCAATGGAAAGCCTTCATTCTCTGCCTTTCCCGCCCATCTCCCTTATATAAAGCGGGACTGTCCCTCCTCTGATCAGAGATACCGGTACACTCATCTATTACAGCCTAGCTGGAGATTTGGTGAAGTTGTCTGGCGTTTATCTGCAGTGGGATTTAATCATTTGAGAAACAATTCCGATTTCATCACCGCTGAATCCTCTCCACATTAAGGTAAGGTCACTTTCTTTTAACCAATCAATGCATCTTTATTATTTAATGAACATTCTGTTAATAATACTGCAATAATAAAGATATAAAAGCCTATATATGAATATCTGAGAAAAGGGGCAATGAGCGGGGGTTCGGGAAAGGATAATATGTAATACAATGTATATAGAAGACGGGATAGACATTGGAGGTTTGCCATGATCAGTCTGATGGAAAAGTTGTTTTTAATACAGGATATGTAATAAAAGTTGGGGCTGTAATTTGTGTGATGTAATGCAAAGTAAAACATATGATTGGGTGGTTAAGTAATGTATACTTTTATCTAAATCTCCTATTAAACGTATAATCCAATCTGTACAAAAATCAATTGACCGAACAGTGTTGAATTCTTTGCTATGAAAGATTTCCTCTCACCAAAACCAGAGTACAACATTTTACATAATGATCTCACTGAGCATTTCCTTCATTAATTTCATGAAATCTGTCAGTCTGATACTATGAGGTCTTACTGAGGACATAAAGATGACTTTGAGCAGAAAAATGCCTTGAAAATGTTTTTTTAAGGTTCCTGGAAAGAGATGTGACAATTGAGTGTTTGGATGTTATGACATCACTCATGGTTATTGTGGGTCATTCTGGGACTTCACAGTTTTGGGGAGAAGGGTTTAGGGAAGAGTCACTAATATCTTCTGATGGCCTTTAGCAACAATTTTCCATATTTTACACAACAGTTCTGATTAAAATGACACTTCCTCCTGGCTGAGCTCTGTGTTCATCCTTCTGACTGTATGTAATTAACCTGGAAACTTCACATAGCTGGTTGGCAACAAAAAAGCTGAGTATCTCTTGTAGTTCATTCTTGTGGTATGTTTAATCTTTTCAATCCAGTATCTGCCAGAGATATGAGAGTCACTAAGCTGCTACTAGCAGCAGATATGCTTTTTCATTAATTTTGGCCAATTTTTTATTACATTCCCTTCCCAAAGGATACTTGAGCAAAAAATTGGTCTTTTGACCCCCAGTTAATGAGATGGCCCCCCCGCACACAACTGACCTGGTAGCTATTACATATATCCTTGAACCTATTTATATATTGCTCTATTTTTTGGCTTTTCAATTTGTTTTTGTACTTGATCAAGTTATACCATGGCATGATAATTTTCCTGGATAAACAGTAAATAGATTACTGGCTTTCCATATTTAGGTTCTTTAAATGTTCTCCGTAAATTTATTGCAAAGTAGGGAAAGTTTTGAGGTGATTATGGCGGTGCCAGACAGAGTTTAAAACGGTATAAAATATATTTTATACTGTTTTATACTCTGTCTGGCACCGCCATAATCCCATCAAAACATTCCCTACCTTGCAACCATTGTCTGGGATGAGGTGCCGTATCCAACAGAGGACACACTAAACACTTTCACTTTTCTCTGTAAATTTATGTTGTGTTTAAGCTCTCACTTTCATGCCCAAACCTTATTCCCGAGTCATATATATAAAGATGTGGAGATCTATTGAGCATTACATATTTATAGGTGTATAAATGAGGTATAATATCATATTTGACACATTTTGTAGTTTCTCTTCAGAGATTTGTTTTCTGCCTAATAATGTAACAAGTTTTATTTATTTTTTAGCTCTCCAGAACACTATGGCCTCCGTTGCTCATGATATGGTACGTCTTCTGGATAGAATGGTCTTCTTAAATTCACAAAGACTAAAGAAGATAGACCATATCTATAGTCCATATTGTGAAGGAACTTGGAAAAGGTGGCTTTGGAAAAGTATTTTTGGCAAACGACAGGAAAACAGGTCAGTGAAATTAGCCATTTAAACGTTTTAAAATATATGTTAGTCGATTTATGTGGGGTATTATATTAATATATATATGTACACATACAGTACAATATTGACCAGGCCAGAATTCAGTAGACAATGGTTGAGTTGTCCGAGCTAACGCAATTTTAACATATCAAAGGGACAGCTGATGACCCTTTGATATGTTGATCTTATGCAAGGCTACCTGGGTGTGTGAGGTATGGCCTGTTAACCTAATTTAACATTTCACTGGGTACATTGTTTACATACTTAAGGATGATAAAGGACCATAGAAGAAATATTTATTGATGGTAATTAGACTTGAGGGGGTAACAATAACATCAAAGAGTATTTTGGGTTGTCCTAGCAGAAACTCCCTTCTAGTGTACTAGTATTTCATTGGGGACGATTCAAGCTGGCAGTGAGTCTATTCATTCTATAAGGGTTATGAAGGCACAGGTCTAGAAAAAAAGTAATAGAAAAATTACTCATCATCATCACTATAATAATAACTAAATACTAATTATCTACCCACTATACTACTTCACTACAAATATCCTCTACAAATATTTATGTATATGCATGGAAATTTTATCTGCAAGGTATAGGCTTGCTCCAAGAGGTCATTAATTGTAGACTTACTATAGGATAAACGGAACAGTAAAGTAGAAGTCAATGTGCAACACTACTAATGAAGAATAGTAGTTACACTATATGCAGTGAACACATATGACCCAATTCTAGAATTTATTACAGCTCTATAAATATAAAGTGTTAAAAACAATATATGTTGGCAAGATGTTTTAGAGAACTAAGCATTGGGCTGATTCTTGGGAGCAGTTATGCAAATACCAAAAAGCCTTGATGGGTACATATCTGTCTGGAGGAGTGGGTATTCCTAGACAGGCTATATTTGCATTCAGACTGCCCCAGATAATGATCACATATGATGCCAGGTCTATATGATTAAGAGGAGAAATCCAATGAATGAAAGGAATGGGAGAGGGACAATCAGGCTGGGGAGGATATGATATTAAAAATTCTGGTTGTCCGTCAGCCAAAAAACAGAGTCATCTGACTTGCTAAAGCCTCCAATGCACATTTTGAGAATCTCAAAGTGTGAACTGTTTATCTCTAAATGAATCATAATGCATTCTCAATCTGGGAGCAGCAGATTTTATTACAATGATTTTAAAGTGAAACATTCAGAAATTACAACCTTAATATTTTGAATTCTTGATCTAAAGTAAACTTCTTTTTTTTTTTCACAGGTCGAAGAATAGCATTGAAGGTCCTGGATAAAGACAGAACCAGTCAGCAGTGTTTCCTCCGGGAGTTCAGTATTTCCTACTTACTTTCCGTTCATCCCAACATCATCAGATGCTATGGCGCCGCCATCACCCCCACCAACAGCTTTGTATTTGCTCAGGAACTGGCACCTCTTGGTGATCTGTGGTCCCTGATCATACCAAATGTAAGTATTTAAGATATATGTATGAAGAATTGTTTTTTCTTAGGTTAGAGTTCAAAATCCTGTCAATTTATTTAATGCTTTCTGTGTCCTTTGGAAATATTTATTCTCACTTTTCCCACACCTTTCCCAGAGATGCAACAGGAAGTGAAAGGAAACGTTCTTAGTTGACATGAGTAGAAGTGTCCATGTTGATATCTTCACACGTACCTTTTGTACTCCTATTTGTTTTGAGCATGTACATACATACATATGGCAAAATTCTCCATCCCTAGTCTAAAACTAAAAACTGGTATGGCTATACATATCATTTCATTGTTTCTGGATAAATATTCTGTATTTCTCATTTCTAGGTACGTATTCTGATTTTCTCCATTATTTATTTTTTTAGGTGGGAATTCCAGAAGATGCAGTTAAGAGGTGTGCTGAGCAAATCTCCAGTGCTCTTGAATTCATAGCGGAGAAAGGACTGGTACATATGGACATGAAGCCAGACAATGTTTTAGTGTTTGACCGAGACTGCCATTCTATCAAGCTCACAGACTTTGGCCTTGCTAAGGTAAAAGGGACAATGATTAGAGGTAAGTATGGCACAGGGTCCTACATGGCTCCAGAAATGTGCGAAGTTGACAGTTCAGTTGGCCTGGTTGTGGATGGAAGACTTGATGTATGGGCGTTTGGAGTATCCATCTATGGCCTACTTACAGGGGAGCTTCCATGGGAAGATGCCATTCTTGATGATGAAAAATATAAACATTTTGTTGAATGGCAAAGCAATTTCCAGATGCACAATACTCCTGAAGCGTTGACCAAGGTTGGCTCGGGAATATGGTGGATGTTTAGCGATCTTTTGGCCATTGACTCTTCTAAAAGGTGTCAACCTACGGAAGTCCTGAAATATATGCATGAACGCTGGAAAGCAGAAACCACAACACAAGAGGATGAGGATCACATAGAAAGCTGTTCTTCTGTGCAATCTGATGAACCCTTGTGTAAGGCTTCCCAGCTGAACAACTTACAAGACAGTGAGTCCATCAGGGCAACTTTCAGCTCCAATTCTGGCTGTTTGGTCATAGACACTTCTGTGTCCCAGTCTAAGATGACTCCAGAGCCACAGAAGGACAACATGGCAGAGCCTCAAATCACGTTTGATGAGTTCTCTTTACAGGTTGGTGCAGAAGTTGAGATTGAATGAGAATCAGTAGGTGATGGAGCATCAAAATGAACACATACAATCAACTTTCTTAGGTATGTGACTTTTTTGAGAAAAATGGGTTACAAGATTATATATGTACTTTGTAGTCAACTCCACAATTCAAACTTTTATGCTTTGTACACACGATCGGATTTTCCGACAGCTTTTGAAAGGAAATTCTGACCATGTGTATGCTCCATAGGACCTTTGATGGCGGATTTTCCGCCAGCAAAAGTTCGAGAGCAGGTTCTCAATTTTTCCAACGGGAAAAATTCAGATCGTAAATTCTGATCGTCTGTAGCAATTCCAACTCGCAAAATTCTGACGCATGCTCAGAAACAATTTGACGCATTGCTCGGAAGCATTGAACTTCATTCTCTTGTCTCGTAGTGTTGTATGTCACCGCGTTCTTGACGGTCAAAAGTTCAGAGAGCTTTTGTGTGACTGTGTGTATGCAAGCAAAGCTTGAGCGGAATACCGTCGGAAAAACCATCCAAAGTTTTTCTGACGGAAAATCCGATCGTGTGTACGGGGCATTAGTGCCATGTCACACTACCATTTCTGCACTGAGTGTAGCCATTACTCTTTGCACCACTATTTCCACCACTGATTTATTTTTTTCACTAAATGCATGTCATCTCCATCCAGACCACGGCTCCCAACTTTCCTCATTTAGAGGGGTTACCCTTTTTTTTGACCAAATTCCTCTGTCCCTCTTGCCAAGACAAATAACTCGTAGGAACATGAGTTTGATTTTTTTTTTTTTTTTACAAATCTATAGCAGTGAATTCATTGAAGGATGGTTACGTATCAGTTGGTGTAGGTCTCAAATACCTTTTGTATATTGCATTATTGACTAGGATTGTCTATTCTTGGGTTATTTTTCAATTTACACATAATGCCAATATAGCCAGTATCTTATAATTTATTAGCATTTCATAGACCATTATAACATTTTTATTGGAGGATATTCACTTATTCTGTAGAAAAGCCGTCCTTCAGAACTGACCACATGCCATTTATCATTATACAGTAAATTCCATTTTCACATTTGGCTTTCACAGATAATTTTTATATTTTGTTCTAACAATATTTCTTCATTTGTATTTTTTTACATATAAATATACAGTATAATTATAACATTACTGTAGGATATTTAGTTATTCTGTAGATAATGTGTCCGTCAGAACTGGGCACATGCAATTTGTCATTCTAAATTGTATCTTCATGTTTGCATTTCACAGACCATTTCAATGTTTTGCTCTTCCAATTATAATTTATATTTTTTAGATGACAAGTCTGGACTATCCCCAGTGGATGAACAAGACCCCTGCCTGGTACATGGGGGATGTAACTTGTGCATATATAAGTAGTTACTCCTCCTGTGCACTGGGTGGTGTTCTTGATTTTTCTCTGTACAGAAAAATACATGTTGATCCTGCCAGAAATCCAGTGAGCTCCTAAATACCTGTTTGAAATAACAAGACTTGTTCTGCTGTACTGAGATTTCAAGCAGTGCTGTCAGCCAGGTTTAGAAGGACATGCTGTTCTCTCTATTGTGGGAAGATATGTGTGTATATATATATATATATATATATATATATATATATATATATATATATATATATATATATATATATATATATATATTCCACTTTGCCATACTATGTCTTGCATGAATTGGGTTAATCATCATTTAACTTCCCTAACCCCCTTTCTCTTACCTTCCCCTCCTATTTCATTCCCTTCCTCTCTACTCTCTCTCTCTTCCCTCTTCTCCCCTTTATCTCCCCTTACCCGCTTTATTTCCTTTTCCTTCCTCTTTCCATCTCCTTCTATCTTACTCTCTCCCCCTCTTCTCTCTATCTTACCCTACCTCTCCCTCTTCCCACCACTTTCTCTCTCTTCCCCCCTCTCTCCTCCCTTTTCCGTCTTTTTCCCTATCTCCTCTTCCCCCTTTTATCTTCTCCCCTCTCTTCCCCTCCCTTTCGTTCCCTTCCCCTCTCTCTCCCCACTCTTTTTTCTCTGTCTTCCTCCTTCCCTGCTATTTCCTTCTCATCTTCTCCCTTCCCCTCTCTCTTCCCCCTCCCCTTCTCTCTCTTTCTTCTCCTTCCTCATCCTCTCTCTCTCGTCTCATCCCTCCCTCCCCCTCTCTCTCTCATTTTATTCCTTCATCTCTCTCTCTCGCATCTCCTTCCTTTTCCCCCTCTCTCTCGTCTTCTTCCTTCCCCCACTCTCTCTCATCTCCTTCCTCCTCTCTCTCTTCCACTCCCCTCAATTCTCTCTCTCTTCCTCCTTC